>NC_048310.1:27054370-27281848 GCF_013100865.1 Trachemys scripta elegans | reverse complement strand
TGGTGACAAGTTAAAAAGGTATGGAAATATTCCTGCACCAATTATAATTACAGCATATAAACTAATAACAAAGCAACAGCATTTTGAACGAGTGACTTACAAGGGCAGAGATAACAAATACCATTGAAAGAGCTCAGTAATTTTACTAATACTCAGAACAAGGTCATGTCCTTCAATAATTCCAGCTAAGTACCAACCAACAGTTTTCAAAGCAGCACACACTAAGATTCAGTTTCATATTTGCCAGCACAGAATTCACATGAACTATTCACAAGGTTTCTGGCACAAATGGTGGACTGCTTATGACAGTAGCTATTCTCACAAATTTTCTACCATCTTGGGTTTCATCTGAACTGGATGCAGTTCCAGTTCCTCTTTTGTTTCCTATCAAACCCAGATTCAAAACTTTAGGGTCCAGTTCTAATCTGAAATTCAGGGGTGTGGCAAGGAGTCAAATGTGTGTTTCTGGTTTAGGCTCATCCTCATTTAATCATCTGTGGACTTTAGCCCCAAAATAAAATGTCATTTGCAAAAGCTTGTACTTTGCTTGCACCAGCTGAACCCCACTCTCTAGTGGGAATCAGCATGGGTCCTGGCATTGGGTTCCTACAGTCATGCATCAATACAACCTTTAAGAAAGCTCACAACTGTATCAAGGTCTGAAGTTTGGGGAAGTTCAGGTTCCTGATCATGCAGTCATTTGCTCACACATAAGTCTAAGGGCAGGTCTACACTATACCGGGATCGACGCTGTAGTGAAGACCCACCAAATCGACTGCAGATCACTCTCCAGTCGACCCCTGTACTCTATCCCCAACAAGAAGAGTACGGTAAATCGATGGGAGAGTTTCTCCCATCTACCCCCCCCCCCGCAGTGTAGACCTCATGGTAACTCGACCTAAGGTACGTCAACACCAGCTATGTTATTCACGTAGCTGGAGTTGCGTAGTGTAGGTCAACTTACTGCAGTAGGGTAAACATAGCCTAAATGAAAGGAAGGGAGGTGGGGAAAGGTATTGGGAGGGCTGCTGAGAGTATTGTTATGGTAAGCATCACCAGATGGCACTATTATACAGAGTTTACTAGTTCTTTTTTGTAACTTGCAACCACTGTTCTGTCCTTTAAGAAATATGTATTGCTTGTTTTGTGATGCAGGTTCTTTCTGAGGAAGCTGTTGTAAACAACAGGACAGTTTGCTCTCTGCCTTCATCTCTCTAACTAGAACCAATTCTTGAGGCAGAATTTGAGTTTGAGAGCTTGGGGCATTGAGTGTTTGGCTGAGATTTCTGAGCGGGGGTTGCCTGAGTGCCATTTCAAGAACTAAGTATATAGGGTGTAAAATAAACAAATTGCAATAAGAATATACCCAGATTCTGCATTACTGATTTCTCTTCCAATAGGAAGCTGACCTGCAATGCCCTGACATATGCTACCAGTCAGCAGAAGGGCAATTGAGCCAATGGCCATTGAATCTAAAGTTTTGGGACAGGCTACTCTGTTATCAGGAATTAACATCACAATATGGAGGAGATGTAGAGTACTTTCAGTTTCAGCCTCTCTCTCTCTCTCATTTTAGAACCAGGGCACTCTCTTGTATTTGCACACACTACTTCTCAGCACAGACACAAGTATTATACATCAGCTTTGATTTGGAAGGAAAAGTCTATTTTCTGCCACTGACTTTGTTATCGTTGTGGCGAAACGCTATCAGGGCAAATGGAGCCCATCAATGCTTGCAGACTATTGCTGGACAGTGACAAGAGATGCTCCATTTAATGAATACAAGAGACAAGCCAAGAAGCGCCGAGTAGACACTGAATAGGACTAAACTATGTACTTAATAGTTTTTTGCCTTTTGTTTCATAATAAATTTTATTTATATAACCCTTTTGCTGATTTTTAAAGTGTTATATAAACAGGACAGGTGAAATATTATCACATAAAGCAACCATAAACACATGAAAAGACCTAGGTTTACAATTTATGATTAAAACTCTACTATCTACACAATATACATAGACATAAAATGTAAAAACTTAAATATCTTAAACAGTAGCCAGTTGTTTTAATTGTCATATTTGAATTCAGCACATCAAAATACATAATAAATAGCACATTTTATCTCTGAAGCAGACGACTTCTCAAAAATTGTAGACCAGTGATGATATCCTGTACCTGAGAAACCTTTCCTTTGTTTTGTTGTTGTTGTTGTTGAAACTGACCCTTGCCTGAAAAAAGTTTGGTTTCAATGAATCAACATTTTCTGACAAAAAAACATTTAATTGAAAAATTCCTGACTAGTTCTAGTGTCATGTGTCAACGGAGAGTTAATTACTACCGAGAAGCATCAGAAAAACATCGGTTTTAAGGAGAAATTTGTAAGGGGAAAAAAAAAAAAGATAGGGGAGATTGGTGCCTGGAACAATGGTGATTGTTCCAAGTATAAAAGAGAATAATAAGTGTTCTGGAGAGTATTACACTTTTGAGGAGCTTCTTTTTACTGTAGAATATTTAATGATTCTTTAGGATTAGCATTAAATCAATTTAATAAGTCATCATAGAGCTATTTGCATATATTTCACATTTCCTGGTTTTCTCCATATTCAAACAGCTCTTACAATATTTTGGCATGTAATGTAATAATTGCAATTCATATATTTCAAAATATTATGAGAAAGGAATGGAAGTACTGTAGAAACTGGAACACAGAAGGAGTAACATAGAAAAAACATCCAGTTCATAACTCTGATAGATCTATCTTAATGCAATAAGATAAAAGCTCAAATATTCTCAAACACTCTGAGGTGTGGGATAGGGGACTAAAATCTTGGTGAGTCTTATTCAGAACATCACAAGCTGCTTCCTACAGCAGTTAGTTTCAAGGAAATACGGTGCTGTATCACTTATACGTTTCTATTGTTTGAAGCTTCTTTTCCTTGTTACATTGTGAAGATGTTTTCAGATTTGATTACAAGACAACTCAAGTGAGACAAAACAAGAACAGGTCTGATTAAAATAATTCACTTAAAATAATTTGTTGAGAACTATTGTTCTCTGCTTTTGTCCCTGTCCCGTCTTCATTCTCATAGAGAAGGTGGTTTTATTAACTTATTTCACGTTATCTCTATACTTGGCTTTGTTCACTGTGTTTGTTTGGCTTACTCAGCTTCTGTTAGATGAGGTGGAGTGGCAGGACACTGCAGTGGCATTTTTTCATAACACACTTTTCAGGGAAAACTTGTCTGCTATTATGTATTTGTACAACACCTAGCACACTGGAGCCTAACCTCATTTGGGGCCTCATGGTGCAATAATAGCAATAATTAATAAGATCTACTACTTTGTGTGTAAGAATCCTAAATATCTGCTTGGGCTATGATTTGCACATGAATTAAGGTGTTAATTGACACAAATCTTGATCACCTTATTCATGCAAGTGAGACTCACATCAATAGGAATAAAGGCCAGAATTCTGCAAGATACTTATACACATGAGTAAAACCATTGACCTACTCATGTGCTTAAACTTAGGCATGTTTTTAAGTACTTTGCTGAATCAGGACCAAAATAAGCAAGACTTGGACCAAATATATTAATCTTCCAAAATCCATGACAAGTCAGGAGTCTTGTTTCCTTCCAGTGTTTCCCCTTAATTCTGTAGCGTGTTTGAAATCGTTGTACACTCCTCTGTGTTCTAGTAGGTAGGTAGGTAAACAACTCTTCTTCACACTCTCATTTGTGGCAAGAAAATTATGTCAAGCTGAGGAGCTGACAAATTCCTAAACAACATAGAACTTGTTTACATATAATTACATCCTTAACAATAAATGTGTGGGACGAAAGCTCCCCTGAAAATACGACATGTACCGGCAACATTATTTTTAAATAGGCTTATTAAAAATGTCCATCAATGGCACTGTAAGTTTGTTCTGTAACTAATAATTTTGCTGCCAATAGTAAAATAAAACACCTCTGAAGTAACTTTGTCCTGCTAATGATAACAGATTCCAACATATCCCTCCTCATGTTCATATATTTACATTGTTCTTCCTTTTTCAGTACACGCTTCCTTTAAAATGTTTATCCACTTAACATACAAAGAAACAGTTTCACAACAAGGACAAGCATTACTTAAATACAGATGAAGTGGCTGGCTCATGTAAGGACAATAGCATTCTGATATCACAAGCAGGTATTTGAGCACTTGCACTGAAATAGATTTGTTGATGGGAAGCTAAGGCCCTTTGCTGTCACGAGATACTATAATAACAATATAATCAGGAACGATGCATTTGTCATTGTTCCCAGTGAGGTAACTGTGCAGTTATCCCATTGTTTCAGCAAAACAATATGAATCATTATAAAGTAATGTCTATATGGAACAAATTCATTGCCCATATCGAAGCAGTGAAATATTTTTTTAAAATTTGTAAAAATAATATCCAAAGCACTCCAAGTATTATTTTCATACTTGTGATGCCAGAAACTTGTTTTCACACTTTGAAGAAGCTACCAACTGTCAAAACACTGGAGCCAGCATTTTATTAGGATCAGCTGATCCTACCAGCACTAATCACTGAAAAAACAAACAATTAAACAAATGTCTCCAGATGAACTGGAACACAGAACTTGACGTATAAATTCATGAACAACCTATAAACTGGGTCAGAGTTTTTAAAAGGCCTTTAAACCCTGACCCAGCTTATAGGTTGTTCATGAACTGTTCAGTTCAACTATTTTTTATTTGTGGCATTTGAAATTTGAGTGAATGTCCTTGAATGCTCTTTCCATACTATTTGACCACTTGCAAGTGTTCCATTAAATCTGTTAAACCACTTGGCTCATGTACAGTGTAGCATTTGAAGGCTTTGCTCCTATATCTATTTTTATTGTTTCATAATAAATATTTTGTTTCTCCATGAGCCTTTTACACAAAAATTAATCTATGATGGTGTCCCATGAAAGTCCCTTTCACTTACATAATTAACAATAATAGTTAGTAAGACTTTGCACTAACTTTGTCATTCCTGGCTCTTGAGACACCTTACAGACTTTGAAGGGCTAAATTTTGCTTCCCTCTCATATTAATAGGCCACTGATAGCTCAATGCAGGACTTGAGCCTGTGTCTTACAATACACCTAGTGCAGGGACTAGCACACAAGCTGTCTATCAGCAAATTCTAGGCCACAGAGGTATCTGAGTGCAACTGTGGAGAGTGGTGTCTGTCTGCCCAAGATCCTAATGGATTCTGGTGCACAAGTTTCTATGTATCCGAAAGGATATGGATAAAAGGTCTCCCAGGAAAGTCCTCAGAAACTAACTCCCTGCTCTGGGGTGATCACAGTGGCAAAAGGCCAATGACTGAAGGTAATCGTTAATTGAGAAACTGACAGACTTAAATTGGTATGGAATTTTATTGTGTCAGGGGACTCTGATCAAGGGGCATTGGTTGGAACTGATTTTCTCAAGAGCAGGGGTGAAAGTAACTTAAAGGATTTACCAGTACGCCGGAGTCCTGAGGGGGGCATGGCCTCAACCAGAAGAGGCGGGGCCTCAACTGGAAGAGGCAGGGCCTTTCAAGATTCAAAGGCCCTGGGGTTCCAGCTGTGGCTGGGAGCCCCAGGGCCTTTAAATCACCCAGGAGCTACCAACTGCAGAGGTGGCTGGGAGCCCTGGGGCTCAGGGGCAAATTAAAGGGTCTGGGGTTCCAGCTGTTGGAGCCCTGCTGCCACTGGGGTAGCAATGGTAGGGCTTTGGTGGTGATTTAAAGGGCCTGGGGCTCCCCGCAGTGGCAGGAGCACTGGGCCCTTTAAATCCCCGCCTGAGCCTGGCTGCAGGAACCCCAGGGCTCTGGCAGTGATTTAAAGGGCCCGGGGCTCCGGATGCTGCAGGGAGCCCACGGCCCTTTAAAGTGTTGCCAGAGCTCCAGCAGCAGGGCTTGGGAGGCACTTTAAATCCCCGCCCAAGCCTGGCTGCCGGAGCTCCGGCGGTCATTTAAAGGGCCCGGGACTCCCCACAGTGGCTGGAATCCTGGGACCTTTAAAGCACTGCCAGAGAAGTGGTCCGGCACGGCGTAGCGGCTCTTGCTAGTACGCATACTGGACCGTACTGACTTACTTTCACCTCTGCTCATGAGGTATGGAGTTAACCTTAATATGGGGGATAAAACATGCACTATATTTGGAAAATGCATTCCTGTAATTTGCTGAAATGATACCCCTGGTGTATGTTGGGTAACTGTGGTAGAGGATGTAATAATTCCCTCCAGAGAGAAAGGGGGAAATTCCAACTCAGTTAACAAATATAGGAAATAATGATTAGAGATCATTATGGAGCTATCTGGTGGGACACCGAGACGGTATGATCTGCTGCTTGCATGCTCTCTTGGAAACACAAAAAAGGAGCTAGACAGGTCTGTGTAGCTAATTTAGCAGTAGATCCTCAGATTTTAAAGCATGGCACTAAATTATGAGAGTTTCTCCTTTGTTTTGGAGAGGAAGGACTAGTCAGTGAGAAAAGTGAGAAACCAAGTAATTGCCAACCTATTAAATGGGTCTGAGACAGGTGTCCATACATTGCCAATCAGATTTTGACAAGAAGTTTTATGGAAACTTCAGATCAAATCAAGATAGATGCAGCAGTAGAGGCCACTTCATTATGTCACTTCACCAATGTGATTCCTAAGAATGGGCTAGTGTGTCAGGAGATGGTGAAAAATCTGAGCAAGTCAGAGATGCTGTCTCATAGTAAATGTTAGCTATCTGGCCAAATAGTCAGGATTTAAAGGTAAGAACAGAAAAGTCCATCATTGCCCTTGTATTAAAGCAAATGCTTCTTATGATCACATGGGAAATATCTCAGCATAGAGAACTTCACAGCCATGCATCAACCAGGCTCTACTGGCCAGGATGGAGTGCAGCTATGGAGCAATGGAGTCCAACCTGCACTAACTATGCTGCCAGGAAGTTGATCATTCCCATTCCCAGAGCACCTATGGTGATGAAAAGTGACAATTCCTCTCAAGGGTAGCAGTCAATATACTGGGCTATCCATTTGGCACAAAGATTGTGTTTGCATAGTCAGTTCTGTTGATGATTTTGTTTGTGGTATAGATGTTAGGACGTGTCTCTTTCGAAAGGGGGAAGAGCATCACTAGGTTATTGTGCTGGCTGGCTCGGTGTGTGGCACATCTACAGACTGGCCCTAAAGCCTGTGGCTGCTCCCAGACCCCTGGCTCAGGAAGTAATCCTGAGAGAAAGTTCCAGATAGGAGGATGCTTTTTAGCTGGGGAAGAAACTAAAAGTGTTGAGTTAGCAGCACCAGCAGTGGGATGCGGGAGTATCCTCTATCCCCTCTTCCAGTAATGAACACGTGTTGTGTTGTTTGCTGAGCTCATGCCAGTGCCATTCAAGAGACCCTGCCTGCTTGTGCTAATTCATCAATAAGAAGACTGTGAGGTTGCACACCACTAGCTGCAAGGTAACAGATTGTAGACCTTGTGGGGCAGGGACCTTGTATTTTTATTTAGTGCCTGTTGCTATTATGTAATAAGATAATGATACAAAATAAGGAATAATTGGGGTTAATTTAAGTATGTAATATTGCTCAGTGACCCATCCAGTATTTTTGTATCAAGTCAGGGCTGATAACAGGGAGGAAAGGGACGACAATTGTACCAGGGCTCTGAGCTCAGGGGACCTCCAAAAAATCTGTAAACTAAAGTGTAACATACGTAAATAAAATGAAATGGGAGAGGGGCATCTCAGTGAACATGATGTACCGAGGTCCCAAATATCTCTCAATGGCCCTATACAGTATTGTAAAACTGAAAGACTAATCTCTGTGACATGCTCCTATTCAAATTGTCAGAATATAGTGCAATTAAAATGTGATATTGAATATTATATTTTTGCCACAGCCACATTGTAGCATTCGTTTAAACAAGACCCTAACGTTAATAAATCACCACTCAAAGTTCTAAATATATTGTGACATAGCTTACAGATATACCTATTTGCAAGCTTCTAGTAATACTTTGCAGAGTTTTAAAAATAAATTGCCCATGCATCAACTTCTGTGTTTCTTCAGAGACTGGTGTGGTATTCCTGACTTTCAAAAATAAAACTCTGACTTAAAGATAGTTTATAAAATGCCCTGGCTTCCAAAGGCACACTAGCGGGAACTTTACATTAATAGAATCTCATTATTTACATCAAATGAGAAAAGTTGAGCATCTTTCATTTCTTCATGAAATACCAAATGTTGGTTTTAAAAAATTCCCATATGATTAAATCATACTGGCACCTTTAGAAAACAGAACCAGCTACCAAAGAACTATTAGTTTAAACTCCAGCTTTTTCCATGTGAGATGCACAAACTTCAAGGATTTTTTGGTCCACATTTTTTGTATAAATGTGTCCATCCTGTAAAACAGTCTATAGCATTAAAGTAGGAAACTATAAGTATACATGAGTGTTACTGAATTATTTGCTTTTAAAGTTATGTCCCTGTTAAATGAACATAGGCAGAGTGTCCTCTAGCAGGCCTCTATCTTGCAATCAGCTCTGTTAGCACAGACTCCTGTGCTTTTCCGGAGCCCCACTGAGTTTTATGAGGTTCTGCACAGTGCAGAGGTCCATGCTAGGCCATAATTATCCAAAAGGGCTATGTCTACACTGCAGCTGGGAGTGAGGCTCCCAGCCCGGTCAGGCCATTTGAGCTTGAGGTAGCATGCTAAAAATATCAGGCTGAATGCTGCAGCTGCAGTGGAGGCTCAGGCTAGCCACCTAAGCTCAGACCCAGGGGGTTGGGTGGGTTTGAGATCCTGAGCTGCTGCCTGAACTACAATGTGCACACTCCAGGACTGGGAGATTGGGGGAGGGAGGGAATCGATCTAAGGTACCCAACTTCAGCTACGAGAACAGCGTAGCTGAAGTCGACGTATCTTAGATCGACTTAGAATCACTTACTTCGCATCCTCACGGCACGGGATCGACAGCCGCCGCTCCCCCGTCAACTTTGCTTCCGCCTCTCGCCGAGCTGGAGTTCAGCAGTCGATGGGAGAGCGATCGGGGATTGATTTATCTCGTCTACACTACACGCGATAAATCGATCCCCAATAGATAGATCGCTACCCGCCGATCCGGCGGGTAGTGTAGACGTACCCTTACTCCCAGCTGCAGTGTAGACACACCCAAGGAGGCTATGGTAGAGTTAGTGCCTATAGACAGATGATGAGGGTCTTGGTTTGAGTCTTTGCTGGACATATGCATAAAGTAATTTCCCCAGCAGCCAATGGAGGATTCTGCTACTTATTTAAGTTTCTTCCATGTTTCTACCACCAAACATAAGAATTACGGTACAAGTAATAATTTTGGCCCGAAAACAGGGCTGAAGAGATTAAATTGAACAAATTAAATCAAACACTTTTTGGACAAGATTATTCTCGAGGGAGAGACAATGGTTGATTTCAGAAGTAGGCACTTCCTCACCCTGTCGGTCTGAATGACTCAACATATTGTATTGGCAGCAAATCGTAAAATACTGTCAAAGTGTTCCTTCTCCAAGAAATGCTTAAACTTTCCTAACTAAGTTAGTCCAGCTATATGTTAAAATATTCCATAGAGGGAGAAAAGAAGATGAGATAAAAATAATATTAATTTGACTCCTTAGTTGCATCTTTATTGACAATAGTGTCCTGGAAAGCTAATTTCATGAGGATATTTTAATGATCTGAGCTAGAAACAAGAACTTCACGAATGACTTGCAAGCTACCTCCATCTCAGAGGCTATTACCAAATTCTTGTTACAGAGGAGGTTCTTTTTGTTGCACTTCTTAAATCGTAGATAACAGAACAGAAAAGAAGGAACGCACAAACAAAATAATCAGAAAACAAAGGGCAAACTAAAACAACAAGAGCAAATTGCATCACTATACATATTTAATGACTCCCTGAAAATATCCCAACACAAGGCTTAGAGAGTTAAACTGAAAATGTGTGTATGATAAATGGATATAATACTGTCTATGTAATGGGTTTCCTATTTAAATTTTTGAGGATTTAATCAGTTGGGCACAGCTGTGCAGGATGAACCATAAACTATGTTGAAAAATATGTAGACATGTACATTTATCTGCTACAAATTAAGCTCACTTAGAGGTGGTCTTAATGGACCATGTAGCAATCATTACAAGCATAAATTTTAAACTGTCTGTTTCCAGTGAATTTGCTTTGAAAAAAAATTAATGCTCATCCTTAGTGGAGCACAGTAATAAATGGAAGTGCCCTTAATTTGCTAAGCACTAATAACCCAGCAATTATTCATTAAGAACCCCATGCTGTATAATGTATGTCTGTTTTAGTTTTATTAGTGATTCTTTACCTAACCTGTAAAGGTATAATTTTTATTCCAACTTACACCTTATAATTATTTTATGTTTTAAGTGCTATGCCATTTAGTTTACTGAATGCCCTGTCTCCTTGGTTAGTTGTAAAACATCTGCGCAGTAAAGAATTGGTGGGAATAATAGTGATTTATTACCCCGAAAGCCTTCTGCTTCCACAAAAGGCAGCAACGCCACCTTAGAGATCAAAAAGCTACAGCTTCATTATAGTGCACCACATTATAAATAAGCTATAAATTATTTAACACACAAAACAAATAACACAACAATGAATGTAAATCAATGACCCATTTGGAGCTGACTAGAAGAAGGTCACAGCTGTTGTAAGTCCCCCCTCAAACACTGTCATGTAAGGACTGGGTATACAGCTTTGCATGCTGTAGCGTGAGCCTAATTATCAGCTGGGCACTCCCCATTTATCTAAATAGTGTATTCTTTTCCAAGGATAGAAATTTCCAAGTTATAACAACCTAATAACCATGGCTGTATCAGCAACTTTCCATATTTAAAATCCCTGTGAATGCTGATAGGTCAATATACTTCTCTGTTCCTTCCTCTGCTGGTCAGAATCGGTGTTATCATCTTAAGACCCAATCATGCACTGTGATTTGGGTGGGCGTACTGCTGGCCGTGCACAGAGCCTCAGTGAAGCTGATGGGGCCCCTGCAGGTACAGCAGATCACAATGCAGGATCAGTGGGTTTCTATGGAGAAAATAGTATGCACTGTAATTAAAGACTTTATGATAATGTGTTCATACTAAGAGGCTTCATTAAGGTTGCACAGGCAACTACAAATCTGAAATTACTTAAATTTTGAGTGTTTTACTTTGCATCCTTAACATTCTTTTTATGTAGTTATCTGTAATTACTGGTATAAAGGCCTGGCTCCCACTGACTTCAATAGAGTTTGGACCAGGCTGATATTGTCATAGATTTGCACTATTTTTTTATGGTCCAGATAACTATGGATTCCCTGTCCTGATGAGCTTACAGTCTAAAATTAAGATGAGAACAGGTGGAGACAACAAATGGAATCACGACAGAGAAGACTATTTGATGTTATGATCAGCTGGAAGGCTAGTGCCACATGTCTTGAATGTAATGAATATTTTGTTGAGTTCAAGAGTGAATTTAGAGAGATCGTCACATCATATGCTCTATACTGCACTGAAGGATTCTTGTGCTGAAATGTTGGTGGTTCAAAACTTCCAAAGGCAAAAAAACCCATCATCCCACTACAGAGAAAGTATCATTGTGAGTAACTGTATTATTGCTCAGCGCTGTAGTTGCAGGTCTCCTTGAGCATTAGCCAGAGGCCCTTGAGTTTTCACCCTGAAGTTGGTAATGAGCGGTGAGGAAGCACGAAGGCATGTGAAATACCTATACACTTGGTTTAGTAAAATTCAAGAGCAAAAAGAAGTAAAACACAGTTGTTTTGCTGTACCTTTAAGTTCTGCATCTTGAATTTTAGACATTTTGACAAAGCAAAGGTTTATGATGCCATAAAACAGCAGCAAACCCATAGAAAATTTGCTCTCATTACTATGCTTGACAACTGTTTATATGGTGCCATTTTTCCTTCATCCCAAGCTAATAAGGCCATCAGAGAGGAGTTCAAATACAATGGTTGGCACTAGATCTAAAGTTCCACCAAGTTCAGATTTTGCCCCAAACATCCAGACCAGTCTCTCTCTGATTCCAAAGCACCAGCTTTTCCCCTCTGTAGACTTAGGTCTGCCTCTTGTCCTAAGTCATAAGTGAAAATAAATGTTTTATTTTCTAGAGAACAACACTACATTCCCTTTCACACCCCAAAATCCTATTTACATCAAAAGGGAATGCAAGATTGGATGCTTTGTTTTTGAAAGTGTCACAGAAATAGCTAAAGCATAGTACAGTGCAATATGAAATAGCAATAGAAAGCATATAGGCAATATAAAAACAACAGTAAAAATACTCGTGAACACATTTTATCTTGACTAAGCATAAGTTACTGCACTTATGGCTGTGCTGTAGTAATATACCAGGGGTCAGCAACCTTTCAGAAGTGGTGTGCCAAGTCTTCATTTATTCACTCTGATTTAAGGTTTTGTGTGCCAGTAATACATTTAATGTTTTTAGAAGGTTTCTTTCTCTAAGTCTATAATATATAACCAAACTATTGTTGTATGTAAAGTAAATAAGGTTTTTAAAATGTTTAAGAAGCTTCATTTAAAATTAAATTAAAATTAGAGCCCCCTGGACCGGTGGCCAGGACCCGAGCAGCGTGAGTGCCAGTGAAAATCAGCTTGTGTGCCGCCTTTGGCACACGTGCCATAGGTTGCCTACCCCTGAAATATAAACTACACAACCTCCTTTTACACAGTGAAAAGCATCTTCTATTGACTGTTTATTTAAAGCACTGAAGCAGTCCCCCATATCAAAGGGTATCATCCCTTTCTAGAGATACACATCTCTCAAATCCATATAGTGACCAGGACCGGTTCTAGGCACCAGCAAACCAAACACGTGCTTGGGGCGGAACAATTGCAGGGGTGGCACTCCGAGAGGTTTTTTGGTTTTTTTTTTTGCTTCGGCAGTTGCGCTCTCGGAGGGTTTTTTTGTTTTGTTTTTTGCTTGGAGAGGCAAAAAACCTAGAGCCGGCCCTGATCAAAAAGGGCTCTATGAATCTGTAATAAAGAGAACACTTCCTCAGAACTCTATTCACAGCAAAATCTGAAAATTAGGTACTGAATTATGGATCTGGACTGCATTTGTGCATAACTAAAACTTTATAGGAACATTCTGGAAATGTTACTGTTATCACCATAATTGGTGAATTTGAGATTATCAAAGTAAGAATTTCAAAATATCTACTTTTCCACTAATTCAATAAAATACCAATATATATGGGTCAAATCCTAGGTCAATGGAAGTTTTGCCCGAGTAAGAATTTGGCCTACTTATTTCAGATCCTTTGAAGGATTTATCTCTGTATGAATGAATACCACATAAATTGTTATTAATTGTGTGTATGTGTACACATATATATGTAAATACTTTCTATGTAATAATACATACTGTATATGCATGTATAACTCAGAGGGAGATAAAACAAAACAAAACACTCTTGATCAAATTATCCTGTGGTGTAACTCCACAAAATTAGAATAAATAACATTTATAAACTCCAGTAATAAAATAAATTGTGGACATATTAAAATTGTTAAATATATAAGCTTGCCTTTGTGTAGTTACACACAAATGGTATGAACAGTCACTATAAATGATTATAAACTCAAGACTCTGGATTCTGTTGTCTCTCTGCAAGATACGAATAAACCCCATTGAAAGGAAGAGGGAATAGGGTCCTACTGAGTTTTGCATATCCATTCTAAATATTTACATTGTTTTGTGTAGTCAGAATGCAATAAAGCTGGCTTTCTTCACTACAGGCCAGATTCTGTGTTAGCCTTATTAGAGTACACAATGGAGAAGGTATATCTACTTTCCTTGGGGGGGTCACACGGCTCCTGAAAGGGGAAGGGAAGAAGCAGGCACATGGACCAAGCAGTAGAGCTTGCTGATCACCCAGAGGAAAACAATCTGTACTCCACATAAGTGTTTTTTCCCCTCTCTCACTCTCTCTCACATGCGCGCCACCTACATTAGACTTGAAACCACATTTGGAAACTACCTAATTCCTGAAAAACATTTTTATAACACCGGTTGCCTTGTGATTGTGGATCAGGCCAAACTCTATTAGAGCTACGTTTCAGAATTCCATTTTAGCCTGTTTAAACATAGTCTGGACACATCTCCATTGGCCAGCTAAGCCACGTTAATATCAGCTTTGACTTGAACTGTGTTTAAAATTAGTTTAGTTTAAACACAGTTTTGAGATCCAGGGCCCAGTCCTCCAAGTCCTCAACCTGCAGAACTATCACTGAAATTAATCAAAGATCTGTGATGGAAGGTTTACAGTATGAAACCACCATCTGGACAAAGCTACTTTTCCTAGACATAATGTCTTAATGTCTCCTATTTTGTTTGAAATTTCAAGCCACTCTGACTCCTCCAAATTAGCTGTCTTTCCTCTACCCCATCTTACTGCACTAACCCACCAGCTATACTATCACCATTTAACTGTAATATGGAAGTGACTTATTAATATCCAAATTACCATTGAAATACATCAGAAAATACCATTAGATAATGTATTGATTATAATCACTGTGCAATAACAGTTTGCAATATACAGCATCAGAAAATAATATATATTAGCTTTCCCAATATAGGAGGTTACAGGATGGGTTTTCTACATGGGGACACTCAGGAAAGTAAATCCAAATTAACTAAAAGTGTTAATTTAAAGTGAATTAGTTAAACCACATTAATACCTTGTGTGAACTTTCTTGTTCAGCATCAAAATGGCTTTAATTTGGTTAGCTTAATTCATAGTGAATTAAACCTGTAACAGGTAGAATACCAATTGTAGGATTGTGTGTTCTTCTAACAATAAGCCCTTTAGCTCCATATAAAAGTTTCCTGTAGAGCATTGTCTACATTTTTATTATGATGGGGGGTGGGGAGGGGAAGAGAACAACTTCAGTGATCCCACAGACTGTGAAATAAAAAAAAAATAGAAAAAGGCTCTATTTTATTTTTGTATTATTCTGTTTTAGCCCTTCAGCAAACTAGCTATAGATGTCTGGAGTGTATTTTATGAACAAACAAATACATTCTTGGGACACCATTTGTAAAGAAAGTTTTTGGTTTGGAGGATAAAGAAATAAATTAACAGAGCTCTTTGTGTGGTACAGCAAAGATATTCTCTATTCACCAAAGCACCAAGCCTCAGCTGCCAGAAGTGACATTGGCACTGCTGCTCTGAGATTCAGTCACGGTGTGAATGTCAGGACTCCAGCCATGCCTTTCTTCTCACTCTCTCTTTTTTTCTTTTCTATGACTTCTCTCTCTTATTATTTTCTGTCTGAGCTAAACAGTACTGAACTTTACCTACCAAATCAAAGTTAACAAATGCTGCCTGCAAAAATGCATGTCTTAACAATTAGTCATTTTCTCACTGGAACATTCTACAGGCTGACTGTTGAGCTTCTGAGATGAGCTGTTCATTCCAAAACTATGAGCTAGAATACAGAGGACAGCAGGTAACTCAACCTCTTGTTCTTCTTGAGATGCTGCATCACACTAGCTCTAAGAAATTCCCAGTATAGGAAGTATTGCCAATTTTCACAGTTTTTGTTTACTTGAAAAAGCAACCTCATTTGAGGTTGACCAATTGAAAATCTATCCCACAGGAAATTCCAATATTTCAACATTTGTTTTCATCCCAAATTAAGATGACAAATCAAAATATTGACTTTTTTGTGAACTGGAAAGTAAAATTTGGGGGTAAAAATAAAAACATTTAATCTTGACATTTCCCAATCAAAACATTTCAACATTCTCAAATTGAAATGTGACAAATTGATTTTCTGAACTGAATCAAAACATTTTGGTTTGGTTTGATATTAATTTGTGTCACCCTGAACTGCCGCAATGCCTCATGGGAGTTGTAGTTTGAGTACCACATACTCCCATTCTCATCAGTGAGCTTGGCTTCCTGGCCAGTCCACATTTCTCATGATGCACTGCGATCATGTAACTTATATTAGTCACTGTATCAGTTCAACCAGAGGGGAGTTCATAGGGCATCATGGGAGACGTAGTCCAGCCAGGGACCTGAATCATGAAGCATCATGGCAGCTCAGATTAATTAAATTAATGTCAAATTGACCCCCCAAGAAATGTTTCAATTCAGTTCAATAAACTGAAATGTTTCAATCTGATTGACCTGACCTGAAATGAAATATTTAAAGTTCCCCCCATGGAAAATCAAACTGTTTCAGCAAGATTGAAGTTTTCCATTAAAAAACATGTTGACAAAATTCTGCCCAGCTCTACCCATTAACAAATCCTAGTGAACACTTAAACAGAATTGCCATTATTTTGTATTATGACTGAAGCAAATTTTATCCTATTTGGTATACATATCTGAACATCTGTCAAATACTTTTTCATGATATTTTTTTATTTATATGGACAGGGGTATGCATGTAGGCCAGTTCATATGACAAATTCTTCCTTAAATCTAGAGAGATACAGAAGTACAAGTCCAGCATGGCAAATTCAAATATTCTCTTCAAGATTTAATTGAAGATATAATTATAACCTGAGATCAGGTTAATCGAACATCTATATATTTTTGTTCAGTTCTGTACATACTTACTTACAAACAGCACATAGGAAATAGTAAATTTAAAGTAATGTAATGTAAAGTAAGAACATTATCAAAATCCTCTGAGAAAACCTGGTTGCTTATGTTGATTGCATAGGATGGGGACAGAGTTATTCAGTGTACTACTTAAAGCTAATAAAAGGAAAACAACAATCAGCTAGTTTTAGGAAATGATTGACATTTGATACTGTAGCTTCTACAGCTCCACTTTTGGGGGACAGGGCACCTTCTATTACAGGATATACTTTATTGCCTGCACTACACCTTTTACAGGTTTAAGAGTTTCATCTTGAAGCTTATGTGCCCACCTGTTCTTTACTATTCTACACTGAGTCACCTTGTAATATCAAATCTTAATTTAAAAAGAAAAGAATAGGACCCTGAGTCAGAACATACTTAATGTTAAGCTCATGCTTAAATCCCACTGAAGTCAATGGGCCTTCAGGACAAGTTTACAGTTAAGCACATGCCTAAATCCTTTAGTGAATTAGGGCTCTGGCAGATCAGTGCTAGCAGGCAACTCAAAGAGTGTGAGGTGCACGCCAACTAGTTTTTTTAATAGTCTCAAATTTACACAGGTCAGGGTTTACAAATGCTAGTGGCTAGGGAGCAGTGAGAAACATCAGGAGCCCATGGAGATAGATGACCGATACCTGCTCTATTTTAAGACTGTTCTAGTTTAAAAAGGTAATTCTTCAAAGGCACTGGTTTAAAAAAAAAAGTAGTAGTAATGGGGTGTCAAAGGCCCCAATATTTCAGTAAACAGGATCAGGGTCCCATTCTATTATACTTTAGGCATCAATGAAGTCGTCAGATATTCTTTAGAGTGCTGTTCATTGGGCCTTTCTACTACACCAATTTAATCCTGTGCCAAACCCTACCACTAGAGCCATGTAGAACATCAGTCCAACTTTACACATTACAATGAGCCTCTGCACATTTGTTTTAAGATTCCAATTATCTTGTCCTTTCCCTTCCTTAACTCCACCACATCACGGTTTGTCTCTACTATCCACTTATTGTGCATACTATGACCTAGGTCCCTCTGATGAGGACCATCTGTTTACTTTACATTTGTGCAGCACCTAGCACCTATTCATTGACTGGGGAATCTAAGCACTACTGCAATACAAATAAGAATAAAGAACCAAATCTGGAAGACCTTTAAATGATGTCGCCTATACATGTGTCTTTTTTGAACTGTTCTCTAAATAGGCTCTGGGTAGAGTTCTTCTTTCATCTATTTCTGGATATCTCTAATCACAACTCAGAAAAACTGTCAGACCAAAAGACATTTTAGTTTTTATGCTCCACAGAAGGCCATTAGGGCTACCACATCTGTTCAGGCTTCTGTAGTAAATCAAAGTAAACCATTTTTCTATCAACAATTTTAGTGTTTTCTGACTTGGTTTATGTTACATTATTTTTCAGTAGGTTGTTTTATCCCATTCCTGCCAATCTTTCTTTGCATACGGCTTTGCTTGATAATTTGAGATGGGCTGTGTGAAAAAGGGACTTACATAAAATTACTAAAGGGCTAGGATCCTCAGCTCCATCCCTGTTGCTAATACCAAGCTCAGGAGGGGAGAATGCAAAGGCAGAATGAAACTTGACTTCAGCACAAGCTCGTAGAAAGATAACCTGATAGATTCCATAGCTTCATTCGGGATGACCTACATTTGTGAATGTGAAGTAAATAGTGACTCACCTGCAAGTTGCCCAGTGATGGTTTGACTAGAAATAAGGGGACAGAAGGTGGTAGGAAAAAAGAGTTAAAAAGGACCCAGGCAAGGTGTGTAAGTAGGTGTAAGAGAGAGTAAGGTAACCTTACATCTAATTTCCCTTTCTTTTTCTTTTATTAGTATATATCTTAATTGTCACGTTCGATCACAAAAGGATTGATTATACATGTAGATAGGCTATTCAGTGTAAGCACACACGCATTACTAGCACTTAAGTATTTGGTTTTGAATATTAGTAACAGCAGGCTGATTTTTTTGTAAAGAAGCGGAGGAGCAAAGAAGAAGTTGGTGTTGTTAAAGAGTGAAGCTTCATTCTTTGAAGTCAGAGAGGCTTAATAGATGTACAGTCTGGGAAGTTTTCCAGATTCATTTTTAAGAAAGCAAAGTACTTAGCACAGCCTGCACTAAACAGGGTTTTTTGGTCCATTATGGTGTAATCAGCAACACAAAATATATTACCTAAATATTTACTGGACAATACAAAACTCAGAGGAAACAGCAAATTTTGCCAGAGTTGGTCACAACTTACCTCCCAACAAAATGAAGGGTTTTCCTGGACAGCTATAGACCTTTCATCATAGACATTTTTATCCACTAGTAAAAAATGCACATTGAGTTTTCATGCAAAGTGCTGTTCTAGGCTGATGACAAAACAGACTTTTAAACACCCTTAACAATGGCAGGGTTAATGTCTGATTACATTTATTTAAACGCTGATGCTGCTACTTCTAGCGGAAGCACTGCTGCTGGTAAATATCAACAATATAGGACATAACTGGAAAATGATGTTGCCTTTCCAAGGATACTGCAGCCAATAATCCCAGTTAAACCAGTCCTATAAATGAAAATCTTGGGCTTAATTTTCAGAATTGCTCAGCACGCACAGATCTAGTTAGCCATTCGTAAATGAAAGAGATCGGAAAAGTCATCTCCCCCACCCCAAGTTTTTAAAAGATTTATATTTGTAATTTTTGCAGCAATAGACAAATGAAGACATGGTAGTATCTATCCTTGGTACAGTACAACTTGTCAGATTGGCCATGACAAAACATAGGCTATAGAATAGGTTGACCATAAAACCAAGTTTAATAGAATCTTAATTTTGTATCCACAATCAATGGGATGATAACATTATTGATGTGGCATCTGTACATCTGAAAGTCCTACACTCGAGCACTGATGGAATCTGGGGTTCCGCTGCTTAGGGGCAAATTAGCAAATGATAAAAGGTTCTGTGTTAAAGCCATAAAAATCTTGCCCCTTAGGGTAGACCGAGGATGTTCTTTGTAATTCAATTTCCTTTGAAATGAAACAAAGGATGATTTGTAGGATAAAGACATTTAAACTTTGATAAGTTCATCAGATAATAGCTCTGCGTGAATTTTCACACATGCTGATTATGATTTTTGGGGGTAGAAATCTTCCTAAAACTTGATACTCTTTCTTATGGGAAGAAATTAAGGAAACAAGTTAAAAGTTTCTTACTACATTTTTACAGAAATCATAAAAGGCTGTGTTTATGCCCCTGTTTTGAACTATTTCAGTTAGCTTAAAGAACAGAAGAAAACAGATCCTGTTCAAGTCTGTCTCATTGACAGACCCATAGGTCTGCTTGAAAAGGTACCATACCTGCAGCCTTGTATTCCTGCCCAATTAGGAGGAAAAAGCTGATCTGATATTCTGCCAGGAGGAATACAATTCCAAGAAAACAAACTCACACATTTTCTTTGAGGAGATGAAAAAGAATGTTTTAATAAGACAAGTAGAATCTTATTTTAATAAAAGTTAGGCTATAATATGGAGACTCAGGAGCCACAGATTTAAGACTCCAGTTCTATAAACACTTCATCACATTCATAACTTGTCTGCTATGAGTAGTCCCACTGAAATCAATGGGACCACTTATATTCTTGATGTTAAAGGCATTTGTGTAAGAGTTTGTAGGATCAGGAGCAGGTAAAAAACTATTCATCAATAATTTACTTGGCTCTTTTTCTTTACACAAATTTTTGTGAGTAGATTGCAATTTTCCCCTCTAATTTATTACTTATTTGAAATATTTTTTGCAAATAGTTCTTGGTCTGTAGATTGTTTGAGAGTTTGTTTGAATATTTGATATTCAAGCTCTGTTGATTAGATTTGATTGGACACATGGGTCATATAGTATATTTCTATTCCCTGACAGGGTGGATGTAACTCTCAGAATCAGGTTTCCAGCATCGATATTTGTTTTAGCATTTCAAATTCACTTTCCATGAATATGCTACAATGTTCACTTGACATTTATTGTTTTCATGTGCTGCCAGTAAATTCATTGGCTAGAATATCCTCAGGAAAGGAACACAATATTTTCATTATTACTTTCTCTCTTATTCTTCAGACATTCTAAGAATCCTACTTTTTTACTCTTAACATTGCAGAACAATGCAGCTATGGAAGAGGGAGATGGAATCATTTCTGGATCATGCATCATCCACAGAATGGTTAAATAAGTTCTGACAGCTAAATCTCTGTTACTGGTGAAGACACACGAGCCGGAGGAAACCAGCTTGAATTCCAGCTGGAATGCACAAAGCTAGAAAAAAAGGCGTCTTTCTTTCACTTGGAATATGGACAAACTTAATATGGAAGTAACTGGGAAACAATCAAACTGGAAGCCCATAAGTCTACTTTTATAGCATTAGTACTGAATAAGGACACTTCCAAAATATACCAAATATTAATTTCCATTAGTATTTACATTTACCTCTTAATTACAAAATATCCATCTCTAAACAATTTCCATCTTTAGCATTATGTTGCAATAAAATTAATTGCCTAATTTATGCATTTTATGTAACTTGCACTTTTGACAAAAATTTCTCATAATGTTAAATATTTATGCATTCTGTTTTTCAGTGGAAATGTTAATTAAATATATACATTAACCACGAGGCTGCAGAGTAGGATATGAATCCCTTATGTTACAGTTAAGTGATTTACTATATAAAAAGGTAAGCAAATTAAATATTACATCCTGAAGTTACCCTTCAAGAATTTAAACAAAAATTATTCGTATTGTAAAATATTTGTCAAATAAATACAAAAATCTTTAGAGAGGAAATTTACCTAAAATACTTTCAATATTATATTACAGAGTCTGATTAATTTGTTGCATATGTGAATCCTACAGTTAGCTGTACTATTTGCTTGATTATAATTAAGGAGTATTAGCGCATCTGTTTTACATTCTGGATTTTGATCATTGATAGGTCACCTAAAATGTCTTTTTCTGTGCTGAAAAATGAACAGGATCTGATTTAAAAAATACATGCCTGCAATTTCTCATAAAAGCTTAGATATCTCTGTTTTGTTGTGTGAAATACTGTATGTTGCATCCCTCCAGCGTTCTCTCCGTGAGTAAAATTGCCAAATAGGACTGTCATGGTATAACCACATTGAATTTTGAATTTGCAAAATTAAAAAATCATGAAACTTTCAACTAGAAGATAATTTCATAAGTCTACCCACAAAATAATAATAATAAATAATAATAATAACAGTAATAATAATAGCAACTAATTTCGTAAAAGTAAGATTTGACATCCCAAAAAGCACATGAAACAATTTGGTTCAAAAAATGATGCAAAATTTTCTACAGTCTCCTGTCACTATATTGTAAGAATGACGGAATCTGCATAACCCTCTCTTAAAGAATCATAATAAGGGAAAAGACATTAAAGGATACATCATAAATGAATTACAACAGCTATCATAGGAGCCAAAAGTCAATGAGCCAGACCTTCAGCTGATGTGACTTGGCATAGCTCCATAGAAATCAGAATTATCTCACCTTACACCATTTGAGGATCTGGACTAGTATTTTCCAACCATTACAATAATTATCTCAGACATCTTTTGTTCAAGCCGCAGTAAATTCAGATGCCACTGTGTGGTAATGGTTGGAAAATACTACATTTTTAATAATGTCTGCAGTATATAGAAGCATTTTTTAAATGGAATCTCAAGTTAGGAAGGAAGGAAGGAAAATAAAATAAAAATAGTGCATTCATATTTAAGACTATGATATACAATTTATCACATATTGAAATTGGAACAAACTGAGACTAAGCTAAAATATTTAATAGGCCATTACCTATACCAGTGGTTCCCAAACTTGTTCCGCCGCTTGTGCAGGGAAAGCCCTTGGTGGGCCAAGCCGGTTTGTTTACCTGCCGCGTCCGCAGGTTCGGCCGATCGTGGCTCCCAGTGGCCGCGGTTCACTGCTCCAGGCCAATGGGAACTGCTGGAAGCGGCATGGGCCGGGGGATGTACTGGCTGCCAATTTACATCAGCTGAGAATCTGGCACACTATACGTAACTAAACATACATTTTAAAACTACTCATTAATCTACACTGGCTAGGCACTAGTACATATATATATATACACATTTTGGTTGAGTCCTCCAATGTCTATTGTAGCAACAAAATACTGTAGCATCCCTTGAATAGACAGAGAATAAAAAAAAAATACATATGTCCCCAAAACCATGTGGGAAAAAGATTCCACAGACACAGACTCAGCCTACCTAATGCTTTAATTACCCTTTTTTCCTCACATGTATGTCACTTGCATCATCATTCATGCTCTCTGATCTGTTTTATTGGTGAGGAAGGTTTTGTGGACATTTGGTCATGGACCAAAATCAGTAGCCATTTTGAAAGCAGCCAAAACTATGTCACACTGCAAATGTCTGGAGTTATGGCAGATTTCCAAAGCGCAGTGATAAATATAACAAGAGACAGTGAGTTCTTCTGCATCCAGGACTTCTAAATCAAAAGATAAACACCACACAGTAGATCTAAGACATACAAACATTAAAATCCCTCATATGTTTGTCACTGTCAGTGCTCTCAAGCATGTGGTAGTATCACAAAACAAATATCAGAAAACCAATGGGGAATTGCATGGAAAATCTCCAGATATACCTCAATATAATTAAGCAATCTAATTACAGTCCACTTGTTGAAATCACACAGCTATAGAAAAGCTGCCCACTAATAATGAATAGTTTCAGACTCAAAGATCACGTAATCTCTAAGATGCCAGTAATACAAGTATCAATCAGCTTAATTTGCTTGCTTTTGAGAAAGTCAATTACCTCATCCGGTTTCCTGAATGCTTGCTACTGGCATTGTCGCCAGCTATTTTGCTATAGATATATGGGCATATTCTGAATAAGAAATAGGTATGGATTAAGGCAGTAACTCAAACACCTGAAAAACAATAGGTTAGCCAAACTAATTAAGGCCTAAGGCCTAAAGACTTGCCATAAGAAACTAACCAGGAAGGGACCCTGTATCAGAAAATGTCACAAGATAGAGTGTTGTTATTAGCAGGTGTTGCTAAACTGCTGATAGTTAAACTCAAGATGCCAGTTTATACCAGTTTTAGATATTTTAAGTTAGCAACATCAGCAGATGACCAACCAAGAACAACGCCAGGGTAACTAACTGACGTATATGTTAATAAGCTTGAAGTAAAAGGCCTAAAAACCTATGGGAGAAGGGCAGCCCTACATTAGTTGGGTGAGGAAATACAGGTAAGGAAAAGGGGCCGAAACCCTGCTGAATAGGTAGTAAGCATAGTAGTAATCAGCTAACTTCTGATAAATAGTAACTGTGGTGGGGCGATTACCCCACACCTAGAGAGACTGGGCTGCGGCAGGCCTAGGTGCCTGCGTAGACGCGCGGCCAATCAGGAGAGGGCTTACTGGGAGCCAATAAGAAGGCAGATTGGAGCCAGCCAATCAGGGCCCGGCTTAGCTTATAAAAGGCTGCCCAGAGCAGTAGCAGTCAGTCTGTCCCAGGCCTTCAGAGGGGAAGGTCTGTCTCCAGAGCTGGGAGGCCAGCACCACGGACAGTGCAGTGCAGGCCAGCCTGAGAGAGTGGGAGAAGGCCCTACTCCATAGCCTGCTAGGCGGCAGGCCTGGGAGGAGGAGGCCTAGCGTAGTGAAGGGCTGTTGGGGAAGCGGTCCAGAGGGATAGTCAGAGGAGGAAGGAGAAGGAAGACAGTGAGACTGTCACACGAGGGCCTCTGGACCGGGACGCAGAGTAGTGGGCGGGCCTGAGTCCCCCCCCCCCCCTTTTTCCCCCTTTGTTTGCTGTGCTACCCCATGCGCAGCCATGGGCCGCAGGGAGCGGCCGGTCAGAACCACACCAGATCCTAGACGGTGAGGATCAGACTTGAAGGTGTGGGGCTGTTGTTTACCCCGCCCCCGGAAGGGGGTGTGATTGGACAAAGGGACACTGTCGGAGGGCAGTGCTCCGGAAGAGGACGCCGACGTCGGGAGCAACGCAAGTCCGTGCACCCCACAGAGGCGAGACGACAGGCGGAACGCCACCCAAAGAGGGCACTCTACTGGCGCAAAACTAATTCCCCGAAGCGGCCAGGAGGAGGCGCCACAGCGGTGAGCTACCGACCCTGTCACAGTAACGCTCAGCCCAGGCACTCCAAACAGATTTCCTAGAACGTGTCAGACCAAGGACCACTTGTGCATCATCTGAGCTACTATGGGGCTCCCCACAAAGAATGGTGAGAGTATGCAAATTCTGGATGCTTGTATTATCTCTGCCTACTTTGCTACATTGTAGTGATATTGCTGATTGTCTAATAAAACTATTAGAAATTCAAAAAGGCCTTCCTTAATGCTGAGCATCTCTCCTACATACACCTGGGTCCTCACTCTCAAATTAACTGTAATACTGTGGCCAATCTAGAGACAAATGAATTCTGCCAAGCCACAAAATGTTAAATTGGGAAAACTAAATAATACCTAATCAATAGATCAGTCAACCGCCCCCATGAGTGATTGGCAATCTGGCCAAGCACAGAAATATTTATTTGGGATTTGTTTATATAGTGATAAGACAACTATATAACAACTATATTGTGGGGGGAGAGGGATAGCTCAGTGGCTTAACATTGGCCTACTAAACCTAGGATTGTGAGTTTAATCCTTAAGGGGGCCATTTAGGGAACTGGGGTAAAAATCTGTCAGATTGGTCCTGCTTTGAGTAGGGGCTTGGACTAGATGACCTCCTGAGGTCCCTTCCAACCCAGATATTCTATTAATTATTTTTGTTTCCTTTCCCCATCCCCTCTCTCCCCCAGAGGGCCATCTGCTTATGTGCCAACGCTGGAGGCACTAAAACAAAGACAAGACTGTAAACTTGTTGTTAAAGATGAGCATCTCCTTCTGTTGAATTGCTTTCATAATTTGTGTTGCAATCCATGCAACATGTTACTATTGTAAGGTGAATTCAGAAGGTCCCACCATGGGATTCTCTGAGACAGTAACATGGAGATGGAGTCCATAACTGGTCCGCTTGTGAATCACAGCAAATAACCTAGCAAGGAGTCAAAAACAAAACTGCATACCAGATTACTTGTTTCAAATTTATCTGGTACCCCAAAAATTCTGAGGATTATCATCATGGCTTTATTTTTTAAATCAATTGCTTATAAGAAGAAATGAAGTCAGTGGCACTCAGGCATCTAAGCACATGCTTAAATGTTCTGCTGAATAGCGAAGGACTTCAGCACATCCTTAAATGCTTTGCAGAACTGGGATGAGGACTGAGAATTAGGAGGTCCTTAAATTCTAATCCTTGCCCTGCTGCAGACTCACTGTGTGGCTTTGAGCAACTCACTTCACCTTTCTGTCTCAGTTTCCCACGTGTCAGTTGGAGATAATAGTATTTACTTGCTTATCTCTCAGGGGCATTCTGAGGATTAATAAATTAATGTCTACACAGTGCTTTGAACACATTAAGTGCTATAAAATGTAAAGTTAGGGCATTAGCCTTTCCTGTGCACAGAACTGAGTTCATATCCAGCTGAGTTACAAACACAATACACAGGAGTGTGGTAGTCCCGACCTAGTCCTCAGAAATGTCCATCTCACAAATACACTGTCTAGTGTAGAACAACTGGCAGTCTCTGACTCAGGGAAGCTTACAGACAGAAAAATGGAGGATTATTTGTATATAGGAAGCTTGTACATCATCTGGCTCTTGGCACTTCTTCTAGTCCCTCACGGTTTTAAAAACAGGCATGACTTAAGGGTGGAATGCAAGACATTTCTTTCAATTTCCCAGCTTTCTTCATTTTGTATCCATGTTTTATTTGTATTTATTTAATGCAGAAGTTTTATGTCTTCCTGTTAGCTATTGCTACTGCTAAAAATATAAAATATGAACATACTAGGTCAGACCAAAGGCCCATCTAGCCCAGTATCCTGTCTTCTGACAGTGGCCAATGCCAGATGCCTCAAAGGGAATGAACAGAACAGGTAATCATCAAGTGATCCATTCCCTGTTGCTCATTCCCAGCTTATGGGAAGGTACAGACCTGGAAAAAATAATTTTATATTAAGAATATGATTTAAGGGGAAAAAAACATAAGAAAGGTTTGTGTATCAGAAACAAAAACTAATACTGATCAAAACGGATTGGAAGAAAAAGTGAAAATGCCAGTGGAGGGGAAATTTATTCCTCTAGGCATTTAAATCATGCTCATCTCTGGAATATCTGAGTGCCCTCCCCCCATCTTAAAAGTAGGCACAATAAAGGAGCTGTGTCTTTCCCTCCTACCCTCCATTCAGTAGGCTGTTTTGAGTTTTGCTTTTGACTCTCAAGGCATGAATATTTGAGACAGTTCTAATATATTCTGGGTTGAGCCATTTGGTCCTGCATTGACAGGTCTCACTCCTGAGAGTGATGGTTCCATTGTCCCAGTCATACATAGGTGTTGTGGGAGGTTATGATCTTGGAGCCAGGGCCGGCTCCAAGCACCAGCTTAACAAGCAGGTGCTTGGGGTGGCCAAGGGAAAGGGGCGGCACCTGCGGCATTCGGGGGTGGCAGGTCTGTCACTCTCTACAGGAGCGAAGGACCTGCCGCTGAACTGCCGCCAATTGCGGCTTTTCCCCCACCCCCCTCCAATTGTCGCTGCCTGTCATGGCTTTTTTTTTTTTTTTTTTTGCTTGGGGCGGCAGAAATGCTGGAGCCGGCCCTGCTTGGAGCACGAGGTAGTCCATCTTTCTGCCTCTCTCCACCACACTGTCCTTCCATCTTTCCCCTCAAAACACGCTGTAGTCGTTCCGGGGTGGGGCTCGTCCCTTCCTGGGGCGCCTGAAAGCCAGGCCGCCCCGCTACAAAGCGAATAACAGTTAGGGCCCCGTCCTTTGGGTAGGGGCTAAGCACACAATTGATAGTTCAGGGCTCAGGCCCCTATGCAGGGGCTGAGCACACAATTAACAGTTCTGAGCTCAGGCCCCTTGTGCAGGGGCTGAGCACACAGTTAGCAGTTCAGAGCCCAGACCCTTATGCAGGGGCTGGGTCAGTTTGGGTTAGCCCAGGCCCTAGGTCAGGGCGGGGCAGCAAACCAATAGTCAGTCAGGGGCCCAGGCCCCTTGGACAAGGAGGAGGAGAGACTGCCACCCGGCGCGGGGTGGCAGGGGGGAACACAGGCCCACCCACTCCACTGTGTTCCAGCCCGGGGCCCTATCCACAGCAGTCCGTCTGCCGCGCAGTCAGTGGGGATCCTGACCGCAACACACTGACATGGGTTCGGGGTCTGCTATCCCCGGGCCACTTCCCATCTCCTCCTCCATGGGTACCTGCTCCTCCTGAGTTCCGTCTGCTGGGTCGCAGACCATGGGCTCCTCCGGGCCCCGAGCAGCAGGTAGGTCTGTCGCTCCCTCTGGGCCCTCGGCGGGGGGAAGCTCAGGCCGCTCCTCGGGGTACCGGGCTCTCAGCAGGCTCGGCCAGTCCTCCTCAGGATACCGGGCTCTCAGCAGGCTCGGCCAGTCCTCCTCAGGATACCGGGCTCTCGGCAGGCTCGGCCAGTTCTCCTCAGGGTACCGGGCTCTTGGCAGGCTCGGCCAGTCCTCCTCGGGATACTGGGCTCTTGGCAGGCTCAGGTCTGCGGGAGCTCGGGCACCAGCGTCTGTCCTCTCCCACTGCCGGCCAGCTACTGAGCGCTGGGGCCTGGCCTTTATACTTCCTGTCCCGCCCCTTAACTTCCGGGGGGCGGGGACAGGCCGCGGTGGCTCCGCCCACTCTGGCGGCTTTTCTGGCTCATCGCTTCCTGGGGCGCCTGGAAGCCAAGCCGCCCCACTGCGCACGCACACGCACAGTTTTATGCCTGTGTGTAGATCTGCTACTCCCAAAGGAATAGTACACAGCAGCTTGTGATATTCAATTCAGCATCCCCACTTCACTTAACATAGAGCAAGATATAGATATAGTGAAAACAATAATTTTTCTTTATCAAAGAACAGAGATTCAAGTGAGAGTGAGTAAGAATATTGGGAAAAAAGTGGTTACATATAAAACAAAACGATAACACACTTTCTAGAGATTAAAATGAACTAATAAGGCATTCCCCTATCTCCTACAAGGTAGCTGACTCCAAGTTCTTGCCCCAGCATTTTCAACTAGTTTGGCTGAGACCCTGTCTTATAAAATCAAGCCTGCTGGCAGCTTGTTCTACAGATTAGAGAAAAATATAGGGGTGCATTTGTACCCCATATATAATTTAAAAAAATCATTGTCTTACCCCTAAAAGAGGATAGCTCCTGCTGTTTTTGTTTTTAATGCCAGCTCCCATAATCTATTAATCAGCATTTTTCTCAGACTGAAAATGTGAGTTCATTGTGAATGATAGAAGACTCAATGTGCATATGACCAGCCAGAGCAAGATAAATGTCTCTTCCCCTGCTGCCTTCCAGGAGTATGTGGATTACCCTTTGGTGACCTGTCTTAACTCACAGACCCAGAAAACAAAGTTTTCAGTATGTATACATAACTCTTCACATATTTTCCATGCATACATCTTGCAATTATTATGCTGACCAGTAAGACACAGGCTTTCAGTAGAAATCTTACATGACATTCTTTTGTTGAACCCAAGGGATCCCTGTGCTCTCTGGCAGTTGGCATCCAGAAGTCCTTAGGGCCACCACCTGTCTCAAAAGCATTTCCCCTACTTTTGGGTGCTATTACATTGCAAATAAAGAACCTAAAACTTATGCACTTATCCTTTACCTCTGAATTACCATTTGAAAAATATCAATAATTAAACACTGGGAAAACTATTTGTATTTTAAATGGGTTATTTATGAAGGGCAAAATCCTGCTCTGCACCTCACATGAGCATTCATTTGGGGAAGGGAAAGATGGCATCACAAATATTTTCTCCATAATGCTCGCACATAGGGAGAAGGCAAGGGATAGACCTAGCACTAGGCCTGGAACCCAGCTGACATGACTCTAAAGGGGCATGCCAGCTGGCATGAGGACATGAGCAGGCCCCTAACTCCCCCATGCACATATTGCCACCTGGTACTGGAGGAAGCACGCACTGCTCCTTTTTGGAACATGAGTAGGAATGCTACTGAATTTGCTGCCCTCCAGCCCCGTGAGTCTTCCTACCTCATAAACCAGAATTGTTCTAGAGGACTCTGGTGCAGTTAGGAACCTCTTAGCCCACCTGTGCCTTTAAAAGGCAGCACCCAGCCTATTGTTGTTATTTTATATAGCATCACAGATATACATTATAATTCCCTTTGGCAGAATTAGATATTTAAAGGGTGGATCATTTCAGGGCATTATTAGTGGCGGGTTGCCAGAAAGAGTAATGTGCATTAAGGCCAACATTATTAAACCTAACTCATCAAGAGATAGGGCCTAAAAACATACTTAAACACCAAAATAAGTGCTCAGCACCACTGAAAATAATCAAGGCATAAATTTAGGAGGAACAAACAGGGAAGCGCAACAAAGATTCTGGAACATAATGAAACATTTCACATTCCAAGACATGCCAGGGAGACTCTAACCAACAGTGGATGCAACCTACTGCAAGGCATCTTTTAGAGCTTCGGGCTGTGTCATATAGGTGAGCAGTCAGAGGATGTGAAGTGAAGCTTCTACAAGAAGGATCTGTGGCATCAGACAATGAGGCTTAGGAACTCCCACAGTTCAAATAAAATCTGAGTTGGAATGGATTACTGTGACCATCTGAAATGGTTCTGGACTCCATCCCTGCATCTTTGGATTGAATTTATGATCTTGTGCGTTATAAACAGGCCTTTTAAATAAGTTATGGAAAGGTATGCAACTGTGCAGAGCCTTTATTAAATTTTGAATCATGTGTCATCTGCCCTTGGCTTAAAATGGTTCTGTATGTGTCTTTTGGCTCCAAACTTTCACTTTACTGGAAACTGTTTCTATTTATTTTTCAGTTCCCTTTAATCTTTATCGATATCAGTTCTTTAGTCAGACTGTAGGTTCTTGCACTATGGTCCTGATCCTGAAAGAGTTGAGCTCCCTCTCCATGGGTGTTGAGGGTGCTTAGCATTTAACAGGATCTGGCCCCTTCTGAACACTTCGTAATTATGATCCCTGTGGCATAGGTTTTTTAAAAAGGTAAACATTTGACAGGTACAACTGGGCACATTAGTCAGACTAAGGACTAAGTACCATATCCTAATGCACATAAAACTTTGACTTTAATGGTGGTTTTGACGGCATAAGGATCTGGCCCTACATTTTCGATTTTCCAACAGAACTGCTCTTTCTGCCTGTTTGTCAACACTTACTGACATGACGTGATCGGATATGTCTTGAGCTGCTATAAGCAACCTTACGTTTCTTGTCATAAACCATGAGACTCACCACAAAAAGCAGTGTCACATCCCAAAGCTATTTCCATTTAATTTAAAGCAACTATTTGAAATGAATAAAACATGATCAAATTTCAGACATTTTTACTGATATCAAGAAATGTCACATCACCAGTTTTTGATTTCAATAAATGCTTTGAGTTATTGGGGGGTGGGGGGAGGAGGAGGGAGTCTTATTCCAGGTTGGCAGTACAGATTTTATGATAAATTTCTTCCCTGCCATAAAGACTTTATGACTCAAAAGGTACAATACTTCATAAAATGAAGCATCTTTTTCTATCATAATAATTGTTAAGTTTTTCCTCAATGCTTATATGCCTCTAGCTTATTTTGTAATGATATAACACCTGTGAAACATTAAATCTGTGCTGTAGCTGTAGCAGATAGTATAAGAAATGTCAGTTCTCATTAGCCTGCATATAAATCTGCCTTTGTGATAAGCAGGATAAAAGAAAGACAAGTGAAACATCAGGAACCCAGAGCATATGTTGTTCATGCAAAAAGGGCATTCAACAATGTGCATCTTCTCATCATTTCCAATCTAGAGGAATGGAAAGAAAGCAAGAAAGAAAGATGTTATCAAGTTGTAGGAGGTTCTCATAATTGTTTGCTGACACAGCTGAACAGTCATAAAATATCATAAAGTGTAAATTAGTTGATAATGTAAAGCAGTAATTAGGGTTTGGTGCAGGCTTGTGCTATTTACATATTTTAATGCTTTGATATTAACGTGTCAACTTTAATAGTATGTAAATGAATTCCCTTGTGTGAGATTTATCCTGCTAGCATTAGACATATATCCATTCACTACAATTGTAAATTTTCTTTCCTTCTCTAGCCTTTTAGTTTGATTTTTCCAGACTCTCATACATGTTTTTTCTGCCATCTGTCTAGATTCAACTAAAGAAGTATATAACTCTAATGGATACACCAGCAGTAGCCCCCAGCTCCACATATCACTGAGCTATAAACAACACAGGCAAAAAAAATACCCTCTTTGTGTCAAGAGGTAAGGTTAAATAAAATGAAGTTAATCAGCCAACCAGTATTTCTGCCTGTTTCTAGATACCACTGATGCTTGCTAACCGCCTGATCAGACATGTCTAAACTGTGGAACATGTACCACATCATTAGAGTGATGCCTCAGAAAAGCCATGTCACGTCCCAGAGGTGTTTTCAGGGGTGCAGGACACACAGTAAAACATCTTTATGTCACTGTTTTCCACCCTGCTTTATTCCTGATCCACCCTCCCTTGATATTGATTATGTATCTGTAAAGTTTGCATCCTTCAAAATTCAAACACTATTTCATTAGAAACATCCAATTTGTGGACATTGGTAAAAATAAAAAATACAGTCTAACATCAGTTACTACCTAACTGTGCACAGCAGTTCAGTGATGGGTGTACCGCAGAACCCAGCGCAATACAGTTATCGTTGCCTGGCAACCAACAGGAACCAGATCAAAAAGCAACAAAGGTGCAAATGAATAACTGGAAGTGACAGGGATAAGTGAAAGTGTCAGGTGAGAGAGACCAAATTCAGTGCTAGAATGTCTGGCCAGATGATTTCACCAAACGGGAAATTAAACACTGAGCCAAAGTCAGCCCACAGGTAAGCTGGGCTGCAGGGGATCTAACTGAGAACTGGCTTTGAGCCAAGTGATTACATGCCAAACTCAAATGAAATATAAGGTAGAGTGGGCAAGCAAGCTGTTTTGGTGTAAAGATGGATTAAAATGCAGTGCTATACTGTGCTGCTGCTCTTCCCAAAGAACAGCTCCGTAGACATAGGTAGAACCATGACTCAACTGTTAGTGATTTCCCAGAGTATTCCAGGCTTACAGATCATTGTTAAGTAGTTGGAAACCAAGCATTCACGCACATCGAATTTGAATGGCCATTGCTCAATCTTTCCATGTAATCCCATTCAGAAAGGCCCTATCGGAGACACTGAGGGTTTTTCCTCTTTGCTTTACACTGAAAAAGAATTTAAGTAATTTCTTTACCTTTTTTTACTTGCAAGACTCTTGTTATGACCAGGGCCATCCCTAGGAGGGTGCAGGGCCCAGGACATAAGTGCCAAGTTTCTAATCTGCCAGGGGATGCTCCCCCACAGCTCTGCCCAGGCCCTGACCCCACTCCACCCCTTCCCCCAAGGCCCAACTCCCACCCTGCTCCTTCCTGCCCCACCACTTCCTGCCCCCATCCCACCTCTTCTTCTCCCAGTTCTGCCCCCTCCCCCGAGCATGCTGTGCCCTCACCAGACATGCCAAACCCGTGAAAAAAATGCAGAAATTGGGCTTGTTTTTGGCTTAATTGGCTTGTGAATTGCTTGTTGGCTAATTTTTGGCTTGTAGCTTGTTGCTTTTTTTTTTTTTTTTTTTGATCAGCTCCCAGCAAGCAGGGGCAAGGGGGGAGAGAGAGTCAGGGGAGCACAGAGGGCCCGGGCCCACCACAGTCCCGGATTCCACGCCGAGGGGATCTAGTCACATACAGTATTGGGGTTCTTAGGGATTGGCTTGTTTTGGCCTGGTTTTGAAATGGGATTAGCTTGATTTTTGGCTTGTTGTGAAAGTTGGGGTGCTTATTTACCACGTGAAAGTTAGCAACTGTGGCCCTCGCTCCTCTCCCCTCCATCTCCAGCACCTTCTAATGCCGCAGCTGAAACATCTGATCCACGGTAGGCACTGAGAGGGAGGAGGAGACGTTGATCGGAGGGGCCCACCAGTGGACAGGAGGTGCTAGGGGGAGGGAGAGGTTCTGTAAGGGGGCTCCTCCTCACCCCCTACCCTCGCCCACCTGCCGCCTCCCCGTTCACCTCCTCAACCCGCTCACCTGCCTGCCTCCTGCCTCACCTCCCTGCCCGCCTCTTGAAGGGCCCACCAAAGTGCCCCAAGGACAGTCACCCCAATTCTCTGTACCCTAAGGACAGCTCTGGTTATGACCCACAGCCAACTTGAGGTATTAGATATTTGACACATAAGCAGACTTCGTATTGAAAAAAATTTCCATGTTAAGTGGACAGCACACTATTTTCCAATTATAGCAACTGGAATTACCACCACTGTATTTTAAAATGACCACATAACAGGATCATAGTAGCTACAGATGGAAAAAGACTGGGTAGATCATCAAAATCCATCCCCTTGTAAAGTCTCTTGGAGTGTCCTGGGAATGGACATATTAAAGTGATATTGTGGTATGATTATGGTACTGATGTATTTTACATATATGGGATGGATGCTCATCTGGTGTAAGTCAGATTAGCTACGGACAGGACTCCGTTTCCTAAAACATATGCTGAAAATCCAACTAATATGAACTTTCCAGTACTTATTTTAATCCTCCCTATCACTAAGGAATACTTTAAAACAATGTGAACAAGCAGAGATTGATTAGCTAGAATTATGCTGACGTAATGTTAGGGCAGAAAGTTCCATGAGGTCATCTTCCTGAACAGATGGTCTAGAGATATTGGTTTTAACTGGCACATGGTTGAGTAAATAATGTTTAAGTTTTCTTTGTGTGCCTGGGGAGTGAACCAGATAGAGTTGAGTGAAATACCTGTGCCTCCTGCCCACATCATCTGCTGCTCCTAGGGTTTTCATTTCCTGCGCTGTTTGTGCTTTATCACACGGCTCACTGGTCAAGCAGTCTGTGCCCTTGGTTCAAGAAGCTTATATTGAAAGATAGAGAGAGATGTGCACTTAGTTTCAATTTGTAATTTATATATATACATGGTTTGTTCCTTACAGGCAAAATCATAGTCAAGAATGAAATGGGTATCTAGCTGGATTTAGTTTTGCTCAGTCAGTACAGCAAATTTTATCTGTAATGATAAATGACCATCAAAGGACACAAATCTGCACAGTTCAGTTTAACAAATTATTCCGTTTCCTTTAGGACTAAATAGCTATTTAAACATATTCAGATTTGAATTCTAAGCAGATTAGTTCTGTTGATCGTAAGTACATTTTTTAAAAGTATAATAAAAATGCCGAGTTCTTTAAACATGTGCATCTGCAAATTTGAAAGGACTGTCCTGGTCCTGCTCTGTTATCTCTCTTTGTTCAGAATAGCCACTAACATGCAGTCAAATTTTACAAAAGAATGTTTTTTGAAACACAACTACAGTGATGGGATTTCTTCATTTTCTTTTAAATCCTTGATTATTATGAAGACATGTGAGACTAGTGTTGTAAACAGAAGACCTTCCCCTCTTAGAATCAGCCTCTATTTATCTGATTCCTTTAGTAATACCAGGCTAGTGTCTGTGATATCACATTTGCTTTCACAGTAGCAATTTAGGATGTTTCATTGTCATTTAATATTTTAAAGATTGATTGGTGAGAGAGTAGGTTGAGTTACTGGCACTGAACAGCCCATATGAACCAATAAAATCCATTTCTGCTCAAGACCCCCACACACCACAATACGCAATATGATATATTAAATACCAAAATAAATCACATGGATCAACATTATGATAGATAAACTACTTCCTGAAAACTACTGAATAAATGTTAATCTTATACATTTTACAGTTAACAGTCTTGTCTGGTTTTTTAAATGATCCAAAAATCTAGAGACCCATGCCTATCTATACATTATTACCCTTTGTGAACAAGAGCAAAATACATGTGTACCTCATATGTGCATTCAATTCACTCTTGGTAAAAAGTTACTATTCTACTCCACTGAACTCTCTAACAACTGTTGACTGCTAGCACAGAATGTGTATTTATAACTTTTAAAATAATGCATTTATAATTTTCATATTTCAGTCATCACTAATACCCTATTGCTGGTAATAACAAAGGTTACAAAAAGAAAATCATAAAGAGAAAAGATTCTAATAGATATTACAGTTTGTCTTGATAAAGTCCGCAAGTCACTTTCTACTCTATCCAGAAGAAAAAGAAAAAATATACAGTCTGGCTGAACAGACTGAAAGGAGGCTGCTGAAGTTCCAATGGGAAGAAGATGCCAAGATGCCTATCATTATCAGATTAACTCCTGTCTCCTTCCAGCCTCTGCAAGGGACTCCAGAACACTGTATGATGCTGCTGAAGGGACCCACATCTCACTAAAGAAAATGTGCATGAAAATCTCAGTTTACTTGTTTTTGCACTTTTCACATGGTACGAATAACAAACAGTACATACAAGCTTGAAGATAAAAAAATGACATGACAAAGGAACTTTGCACTGGCAGTCAACAAGAGAATAGTCAAATATGGCACAAGGTGGGTAGGATTTTATTGAGGGGAAAAATGGTAAAGGGGACATTAAAAATCTGAAATAGTGTCTTTGATTAGAGAATTGCAGGAATCTATTTAATGTTTATTAATGAAGTTGGTCAAATACTAGTTGTGAAAGCAAACATAACTTGAATCTAAGCTTTTTCAACAGGAGAATAATGACTAGTACACTTCCAATACAAGTTCATTAAGTTTAAGGAATTCACAAACAGTTTGATGAATACTGGGAATATATCCAAATATTCACAAATATGGCTACACAAATAGCAGCAAATTGAATCCAAGTCATTTATTCATAAGTTTATTTACAAATCTGCTTTTTAAATATTTGACCAGCTCTATTAATAGAAGACAAGCAGGTTCACTTTCCCTCCTGATACAAATAAAGGGAGAATGGAAGTAAAAGAGACTAATTTCCCAGAAGTCTCTGATCCTACCCAGTGAGAGGTATCTTTATAAACAGGACAGAGTGGTTTGGGAGCCGGGGTAGCTTTCTTACTTGGTTGCTCAGCCAGGCATGAAAGTGTCTTCTACAATATGCTAAAAGAGTCTGCACAAAAGACAATCACATAATCTGAGCAGCAAATAGCATTTCTAACTGGGTAAAAAAATAAAGCATCAATATTCCACTAGACTTTAATAATGGAGTAAGATAAAATTCAGCATGGGTAAGAGTATCAGAATCTGGCCATGCATGAATTCTGAAGTGTTCAAATGTATTCCACAAGTGCATGTAACTATCTGCACTGTTCACAAAGCAAACTCCATTTGGAACAAATGTTTGCTTAAACAATTCAAGAAAAAGTCAGGTGTAGGTTATGTTACAGGACTGGGTACCAGTAGATCTGGATTCTGTACCCAGTTCTGCAATAGACTTCCTATGTGAATTTGGGAAAGTCACTTAAATCTCTCTGTCTTGCAGCTGAAATGTGGATAACTAATTCTTTGCTACCTCACAGGGGTATCATGAAGCCTCAGTCATTAATGTTTGTAAAAACACTGAAATCCTTGGAAGGAAGGTGCTGTAGTAGAAACCAGTTCTGGGTAATTATCCTATTCATTTCCAGTTTAACTTTTATTTCATCCATCAAGTGAGTGTTTCACTTTAGTCAGCTCACAGCTGTTACAGTCTGTCTGATTTCAATAAATTAACTTTTACTTAAAAGCATTAGTTTTCTTAATGCAACTATATAAGGTCACATTTATAGTACGTTGTTCAAGTAAATTAGACAAATTGCACAAATGGATCTCTCAGCATAATGAAACTTACCATCAAAGCAACCTGTATTTTAATTAATAATTCATTACTTATTGAAACAGACAGTATGACTGAGTAAACTTGTGTTTGGGTTATGCATCACAATGACAAAACAGAGAAATACCCTGACCATTACAAATATGCAGAGTAGATCATGGTGATTTTATTAGAGCTTAAAAGATTATTGCTTATATTTTTATCACATGCAAGGAAAGCTGCGTACACAGTTATGTGCCAAACCGCTCATGTAATTACTGTACCTGAACATTCAATGTGTGGGTATGAGTGGTAGGATTTGTAGGTGCAGCATCTAAAAAGTGGCTGCAGAAATGGCATCAAAGGATCCCACTTTTATTGTCACTCAATAACACCTATATTAATTTTGCTGAGGCTATCCATAAAGAGCAGGTTTTATTTTCAATGGACAGCCTTGCAGGTTACGTTTGGGAGCTGAAGGCCAAGCTGTGCTGTTTCTGGGTTGTGCATTATCAATAAAGATTCTGCTGTTTGAATGTAGTTAGCATGGGCCAGAATAGCATCCAGCTTATTCTTCAATGGTGATATTGGCTCTGCTTAGCGAACATGAGTACAAAGGAATAAAAACATATTTTTGTCATTGAATCAAGTTGGATTCGGACGGCATACAGCGAGTAGTTCAACTGAGACAGACGGTGCCATTTTTACTTCATCACTATTTTGAATATTACATGGAGAGTTTTCATACAAAAAGGAGAAAGAAGAAACTTTGCAGATTTTCCTGTATCATTTATGCTATATCTTAGGCCAACATTTTCAAATCTGGGAGCCTAAAATTAGGGTTTTATACAAAAGAGGCATGATTTTCATAGATGAGCACTTGTAGCATGGGCTGAAAGGAGATGCAGGTGCTCCATACCTCTAAAAATTAGTCCCTTTAATTTTAATGCCTAAATATGGAGTTAAGAACCAAACTTTGATTTTCACTGGGACCCCCACTGGGCACATTCAAATTAAGGATAAATTGCAAGACACTGGAAATATGGAAGTGACCTTGAGATCGTGCCCTGAGGATTTGTTCACAATGGTTCATGTCATAGCTCTGGTAAGAAACAGTGTCTTTGCTGCAGCTCTCAGATAAACTTCAGACTTTTTAAAAATAAAGACGTTTCATGTAATGTTGATGGAGATAAAAGAAGTCTGAAAATGATTTATTTCTTCTATTGAACGTAGGGTATTTTCCCACCTGAACATTCCCAGGACTACTGAAAAGGAAGTTTTGTACTTGTCTTGATGCCATAACTGCAGGGCTTGTTACTGAATATATAATACAAAGCTTCCCCTTGTGTCCATCTTCTAGGGCTTGGTATTAGTGATAGCTTTACAGGAGTGAAATGAGGCACATCTGACATGGCTGTAGCCACTAACACTTAGAAAACAGCCAATATGGTTTTTTTTGGGTATCTCAGCAGAAAGATTGCTGTTATTTTGGCTAGTTGCCGTCAGATAGATAATAAAGGGTGCTGTTGGGAGTCTCTATCCACTCCCTACACAACATCCTGTTTCATATAACAGGGCCAAAATCTCTGTGTAGTGGTAGAGACAATTTTAATGTTTTTCTAAGTAAATCCAACCAAGTGATAGATTAGCATTTTCACATTCCCCTAACCACTGATGCATAACCTCAGTGTGGACAGCTGTTTGGAATCCCAGGCTGGATATCCAACGCTCAGCGAACACATTTGATGCTCAGACGTGGTCTCTTGGCAGCTTGAACTCATGTCCATGTGTTCAGGTGGCATCATGCCCATTCATAAGTTAGTCAGACTGTTTCATTTGGGTTAGTTGGCAAGTGATCATGAGTTTGGATGTGCAGCCAGCTACACACCATACAAATGCCATCTCTGCTACTATAAATCCCTCTTCTGAGAAAGCACTGCCATGTTGTGTTATATGTATTTTTATACTTGGTTTCACCCACTGACATGTATGTGGGGAAAAAAATTTAGAGTGGAGGAAAGGCAGTTCATAACACAGTTAACATAATACTTTAACCAAGAACTGGTCCCATAGCTGAAACAAAACCCCAGAATGGTACCTTGTGTTCTCATATAAGGAAGATGCAAAAAAAAAAAAAAAAAATCTTTGCATACAGAGGTTGTAGATGAGAAATACCCTGGAATGTGTGAAGCACAGGTGAAAGGTAACAGAGAATCTGAATCTTATTTCATATAATTATTGTACTATTTTAATTAAGCTAGGATTAAGCACTGCAATATTGTCTGAGTATTTTGGCAGTATAACAAATTAGTATTAAAATTATTTTAAAGTTTGTATGAAAGTTATTATTGGTATCATACACACTTTACACTTACCCCCACCCCTCAAAGATCTCAAGACAGCAAATCTGAGATGTTAAATAACAAAATTCTTATAGGAAGCTAGCAGATTAAATAAATGAATGTGATATTATGGAGCAACAGTAGCTGCCAAAAGTTAAGATTACAAATGACACACCTCCTGACTCACCTCTCTGAACATACCTCTAAAATCCACACACAGAAAAAGTCACACTGAACTCTGAACTCACATTGGTAGGTTGGACCTGGGATCAAAAAAGATGGGTTTTTTTTGTTTTTGACCCAATACGGGGAAGGGGACCTCTAGTTGTAAGCTTGGCCTCTAAGAAGGTGAGTCCAAGAGCGGGGGGGCACTACAGGGAGAGCAAATTTGGCTGTGCACCATATTTGTGCTCTGGATTCTGGCACTGGCTGGTTACTGAAGTAGTCCCCAACATAAGTCAGACTGGACCCAGGAGTGCTCTAATTTATATTGCCTGTAATGGTTCCACAGATAAATAAATGGAGATATACCTATCTCATAGACCTGGAAGGTCATTAAGACCAGTCCCCAGCCTTCACTAGCAGGACCAAGTACTGATTTTGCCCCAGATCCCTAAGTGGCCCCCTTAAGGATTGAACTCACAACCCTGGGTTTAGCAGGCCAATACTCAAATCCAGCTCTGTCCCCATCTGCTCCCAGTATTTTCCCTGTCAGCCAACCCTTTTATAAGGCCTATTAACAGAGGTTTGAAAACTTTGCACACAAACAGGAAATCACAAGACAATTTGTTGATCACTTTTTTCAGAGATTGCGGTTACTCTTTATGTTGCAAAAATTATTTATTAATACTTCTGCTTTCTACCTTCAGCACACTGCTGTTCTTCACATTCCTTGCCATTCAGTAGAGGAATGGACCATAGTGTTTTCACAGAATCACAGAAATATAGGGTTGGAAGGAATATTGAGAAGTCATCAAATCCAGACCCCTGCACTGAGGCAGGGCCAAGTACACTTAAACCATCCCTGACAGGTGTTTGTGCAACCTATTCTAGTCCAACTCATCACTGAAGGTTTTTAAGATGACCTCCTGAGGTCTCTTATAACCCTAATCTTCTATGATTCTATGGAGATTCCACAACCTCCCTTGGAAGCCTATCCCAGAGCCTAACTATCCTTATAATTAGAAAGTTTTTCCTAAAATTTAACCTAAATCTCTCTTGCTGCAGATTAAGTCCATTACTTCTTGTCCTTCCTTCAGTGGACATTGAGAACAGTTTATAACAGGCCTTAATGTATTTGGAGCCTATTACCAAGTGCCCCCTCAGTCTTCTTTTCTCCTGACTAAACTTGCCCATTTTTTTAAACCTTTCCTCATACGTCATGTTTTCTAAACCTTTTATCTTTCCTCTGGATTCTTTCCAGTTTGTTCACATCTTTCCTAAAGGGTGGTATCCAAAACTGAACACAATTCTCCATCTGACTCCTCACCAATGCTGAGTAGAGTGGAACAATTACCTCCTGTGTCTCACATATGACACTCCTGCTATTACATCCCAGAATAATATTATTGCCACTGCATTACATTGTTGACTCACATTTGATTTGTAATCCACTATAGACCCCCAACCTTTTTCTGCAGTTCCTACACCTTACCACAAACAACGAGGAGTCCAGTGGCAGCTTAAAGACTAACAGATTTATTAGTTCTTCACTTCTTCAGATGCACCAGGCATCTGAAGAAGTGGTTTTTTTTACCCACAAAAGCTTATGCCCAAATAAATCTGTTAGTCTTTAAGGTGCCACTGGACTCCTCGTTGTTTTTGTGGATACAGACTAACACTGCTACCCCTCTGATATTTAAGAACATAAGAACGGCCATCCTGGGTCAGACCAAAGGTCCATCAAGCCCAGTATCCTGTCCTCTGACAGTGGCCAGTGGCAGGTGCCCCAAAGGGAATGAACAGACAGGTTATCATCAAGTGATCCATGCCTTGTCACTCAATCCCAGCTTCTGGCAAGCAGAGGCTAGGGACACCATTCCTGCCCATCCTGGCTAATAGCCATTGATGGACCTATCTTCCATGAATCTATCTAGCTCCCTTTTGAACCCCATTATAGTACTGGCCTTCACAACACCCTCTGGCAAGGAGTTCCAGAGGCTGACAGTGCATTGCGTGAAAACCTTCTACCTATTAATTTCATTTGGTGGCCCCTTGTTCTTGTATTATGAGAAGGAGTAAATAACACTTCCTTATTTACTTTCTCTTTACCACTCATGATTTTTAGACCTCTATAATATACCCCCTTAGTCGCCTCTTTTCCAAGCTGAAAAGTCCCAGTCATATTAGTCTCTCCTAATACAGAAGACATTCTATACTCAATCATTTTTGTTGCCCTTTTCTGAACCTTTTCCAATTCCAATATATCTTTGAGATGGGGCGACATCATCTCACGCAGTATTCAAGGTGTGGGCATACCATGGATTTATATAGAACCAATACGATATTTCCTGTCTTAAATATATTGCCTCTATATAAATTCATGGTACGCCCATACCACTTTACACCTTACCAGTTATTCCCCATTTTGTAGTTGTGCATCTGATTTTTCCTTCCTAAGTGAAAGTACTTTGCACTTGTCTTTATTACATAATTTCATATTTTGCTTGGATGGTTCTCTTTATTGTGGTTTGTGTTCATTGACATGACATCTTGCATGTCCAGTGATTTAAATTGCCTTCCTTTTCCATTTAAATTAGTTATTTGTGGGAGAATGTAGCATAAAGAGATGGACTTACAGAAACATCCATGGTCATTCTAATGTCTAGTGGAATCGAGATCCACAGCCATGGCCAGAGAAATCCCAGTGTCCAGACATGAGTTTCTCCTTAGCACAGATAATTCCACCGTCCCTCATTAATGCAGCCGCCATTGTCATGAGACAAAAATCTCATCTACTCTTTCACTGTTTCAGTTGTAGTCTTGTCAACAACATAAAGTAGTTCACTCACAATACTCACTGTTCTTCCTAAGCAGGCAGAAAAATGATTATTATGACACTTTGTTATCTGTATTTTAACATTTCTCATTTCATAAGCGTAAGTGGTTTCTTTGAGCATAAAATGATATATTTCTACTTAGCTGCATTAGCCACGTACAGAAGCAGCAACAAGATTAGCTTGACTAACATGCTATTCTTGCCATTCAGTTTCCTATTTTGCTGTCATCTTTTGGGTCAAATGACAGGAAAGCCTTCAGTTCAATTTATTGTATGTCCTTGAAATAAATCTTCATTCATGTGTTTGTTCATTGAAGAAAAAAATTCTTCTCCTGAGCCCATCTGGATGTGCCTACCATGCACCACTCAAAAGTCCATACTCTTGAGACATCAAGAGGGAGAGAGGGATAGTTCAGTGGTTTGAGCACTAGCCTGCTAAACCCAGAGTTGTGAGTTCAATCCTTGAGGGGGCCATTTAGGGATCTGGGGCAAAAATAGTACTTGGTCCTGCTAGTGAAGACAGGGGGCTAGACTTGATGACCTTTCAGGGTCCCTTCCAGTTCTCGGAGTTAGTATATCTCCATTAATTTAAAAGTCAGGTTATTTTCCAACTCTTGGCTAATTGACACTACTGATAGTTTATGTACACTTCTTACTAGGAGACCACAACCTGCCTCTGCATTCAGTGCTTTTACAAAGCCATGGCACTTGTCTACACTATGGTTTCTTCCCCCAACATTTGCTACAAGTTAGCTCCACCAGTACTAATAGTAGTAAGAGTGCAGCTACTAGTGTTTTAACCTCTGTTATCTAGCCCTGCTCAGCACATAGCCAGAAGACATAGTCACTAGCAATTCTAGTGCACTGATTGTAGCAACAGTGGAAAAATTTAGGAAAGAAAGTTTGATTTTAAACCCCTCCCCTAAAGGGTGCAGGGTGCTTTGGGCTGTAGTGTTTTCTCTTGATTGCCTTTTTGCAGTTCTTTCTTCTGTTATTGATAGAACTAGACTTTTCTCCCCCATTATTGATGGAATTTGATTAGTTTTACAAATACAGTAAGCCAAGAATAACATCTCTTGGATCAATATTGATTATGTGAAAAGTGCAGCTCTGGACACTGAAATGTAGAATATGACAATATGCTGGACCACAACAGACATATAATTATGCCCCTTTATTTGACACATCCTCAGCTACCCTTTATTTAAAATTCCTCAGTGGTGATTTCTTTGGAAAAAGTAATTAAATATGACCTGCTATTCAGGTCATATTTAGTTTTGCTGTTAAGAGAGATGGCTCTAAAATTTCAGTTGCACATCCATTTAAAAGGTAATTTCATTTAAAAATGGTATCCAAATAGTGGAAATGAAGGAATTTTTTCTATAAACCTTACAGTTTAGGGAAAGATACAAAAGCCTTTCAATAGAAGTTGGGTTTGAACTGGGCAAATATACATGAATATGCTGCACCCAAACTTTTTGCCATTGCCAGTAGAAAAGAAAGGAAAAGGAGAGAAATATAGTAGAGAAAGAGAAAAGATGGATGGCAGGGACAATTTTTTAATCAGCTCTCTTTTTCATACCATCACTATTTCTCCCCGGTTCAGTCAATGATCTAAAATATTGTACTTTTCAAGGCAAAGTAATGTATAATGGTTTGCAACATAATATGCAATATCAGTGCAGCAGCTCAGGGTCAAACTCGTTCAGCTAGGAACAGGATCTGAATGTGAACAGTGTCTATAGCAGGGGTGGCCAAACTTACTGACCCTCCAAGCTACATATGACAATCTTCAAAAGTTCGAGAGCTGGGGCGCACCCATCAGGGCTTGGGGTTTCTGCCCCGCAGGAGGCACCTGCTGGGGCTTGGGGCTTCAGCCCCACTCTTGCTGAAGTGGGGCCAGAGCCCTCGTAGGTGTGCCCCTGGGGCTGAAGTCCTGAGACCCACCTCCCCACCATGCCTATGCAAGGCAAAGGTCCTGAGTTCTCCCCCTCCCCCCCAAGTCTGATAGGCAGAGAAGAGCGGGGGTGTGGTGGGCTCCCCGAACCACACTAACTGTAAAAGAACTGCATGCGGCTCGCAAGCCACAGTTTGGCCCCCCAGTCTATAACATTGTTCCTTGAACTGTCATGAAAGATTCCCAGGTCTTACAAGGGAAGGGAAGTCTTTAGTGCCAGGGAGAGCAGAAGGCTAGCTTTGGGGGGATTCCCTTTTAGATTTCACTTCAGAGATTATCTGGATTGATCAGTGAGAGTGGCTTGCAGAAAATTAAGCGGTTGCTGAGGCACCTGTATTTGCTTCACTTTACCTTTCTCAGCAACGAATGGTATGATGTGAAAATTGTCCTGAAGCAACATAATATAAGTATTAAGGGAAATGTTTTAAATTGAGCTAATTAACTCCATGGGACCCAACATTTTCCCACTGAAAGTGCTTTCCGTCCAGAACCTTCCATCGCAAATGTCATAGATAATGAAATGTGGTATAATTTAGAAAAAAGAAAGCTAATCTAAAGGTCCCATAGTGGGAGACAAGTAAAGAAAATTATAAGTTTCATTTTCTTGTTGTTGTGACTGAGATTTGGAGGAAATAAGTCTCCCCAACTCCTTTAAATGAAGAACTTCCAGTAGAGAACTGCAATCCCTTAACCTCTTTTCTGCCTTATGGATGTTTGAAGCTTGATCAAAAAGGTGACATTTGCTGGCCCCATATTCCTACATCTCTGTATTCCATGAAAAAAAAAATCAATAGAATTTCACACAGCCATGTGGTCCCAAGCACTGGTAATGCACAGGGGTTTAAAACAGGAGCAGGGATAAATGTTGAACCTAGGCAAACTTGCTCTGACTACTAAAACGTAAAACATCCACAAGGATCAGAAAAAGATCAGAGCCTTTCAAAAAAACAAAGGAACATCAATTTAAAAGAATAAAAACAGGACAAGAGGATTGTGATCCTTTATTTGGAATTTCTGGTCCATGATCAACATGAAAACTAAAAAAATTATCACTTACCATTGTCTTTAAAAGTCTCCCGGGATGGGCATATTTCCTCTGCTTCTGGCAGTGAACTATCACAACTCATTCTTGCAGCAAGTGATGTATTGGCCAGATCTTGGAAGAGAAATATAGCCCCTATAGAAATGGAATTGATCAGGAAATTAGGGTTCATATTTGTCATGGATAAATTCATATTGTCATCATAGGACAAATAGCAGCCCTCTATTAGGATATGATCCTCATTCTTTAAGCATTTCAGTCAACACTTTGTTACTGGTGGGCTTCCAGCAGAATTAATATAATTTATATTTGAGTAATGTAACGTTTCATAAAATGATCTCAGATACACTCCACATTAGAGTCTGATTCAGCAAGCTGCTGAGTTCTCTCAGCTCCTACTAACCTCAGCGGGAACTAAGTATGCTCAGCTCCTCATAGGTGCTCCACATCACTGAGCCCTTACTGGGTAAGGGTATGAAACATTGAAATCACATGGGTTGTGAACATTTTATCCCATTGTGAGCAGTTATTTACTCAGGTAGACCTACTGAAGTCACTGGGTTTGCTTTTGTGAATAGCTACTCACTTAAAGGGAGTAACAGGTTCACAATTCAGCCCTACATGAGTACATCTATTCTTTTCCTTCATCTTCCACTGATTAAGCAAATATAATAAATATACATAATACTAAACATAATACAAATATTTGGGTTCTCTTTTCTTCTGTTTCATGGATTAATTATCTTTTCTTTTTAGTTTATTCTTTCAGGTTCTTCCCTGGTTATTATTTCAAGCTTCCTTACTGTGGACGTGAAAATTAAAATGCATGCGATGAGCTTCTTGGGAGAAAATTGGCCAATGTTACACTAGACCGAGAATTACAGTTTCACTTCTCCAACATTGAACTTTAATATACTGACCTTGGTGGGAGTGTTCTGATTACTACAATATATTAACTGTATTCATGTCTCCCTCATGCTAGCTGTCAGGGCCGGCTCCAGGCACCAGCGTAGCAAGCAGGTGCTTGGGGTGGCCAACGGAGGGGGGTGGCACGTCCGGCTCTTCGGCGGCAGGTCCCTCACTCCCTCTCGGAGCGAAGGACCTGCTGCCGAATTGCCGCTGAAGAATAAAGCGGCAGCGGTAGAGCTGCTGCAGATTGCAATCGCGGCTTTTTTTTTTTTCCCCCTGCTTGGGGCGGCAAAAACCCTGGAGCCGGCCCTGCTAGCTGTAACCTTCTGTGGGGTGTCAGTTTTAAAATAAGACAACTAAACTTAACACACAGTAACTTTGTTGATTCCACTGTGATACTTACTCACATTGGGTGAAATTCTGCTCCCACTGAAGTCAATGGAATACTCCCATTGATATCAATGGGGTAGGATTTCACCCAGTGAGTGGTACCTTACTTCACAAGTGGCTTCACTAACTTCAGTGGAATTATTTAGGATTAAGATATAATTCCACAGGACTAAAAGTAGCACAGTCTAGCTCCAACTGAAATATAAAGCATTCAGATGCAACTTCAACCTTTCAACTTGAAATACAAAATTCTGAAGTTAACATGAGATGCACTTAAAACCAAAGGTTTCTCTTAAGATTCAGAAGTATGAGTAAGAGATAAATAGTGGAAGTGATTTTGTTACATCAATTATTTTAACACAGGTAATTTCTTATGGCAAACTGTTTAATATTGTACGTTTTAACCAGAGGACACTACTGAAAAAAACGTATAGCTATATGTTTAAACATCCCAATTCTATTTGGAAATGTTTCTTTAATACTTTTAAATTTCTTACATCTTGCTTATTTACTGATCTTTGATAGTTATTGTTGCTTAATACACTTTTTGTTAAAAAAATAAAGGACTTCACTACATGCCTGCTCATAATTTTGCACAGTATATGGGATAAAAGGCAGAAAACAGAATCATATTTCTATTTCACCTTTTGTTCTTGTAGATAAAAAAACACTTCATGCATATTATCAAAAGTAATTGAAATCATGAGACAAAATTAAAAGGAAAAAACCCTACAACTCTAATAGAGAAGGAGATTTCTCTCTGTTATGCAAAATCCTGACAAATTCTCAGCCAAACTATGTAACTTGAGCAATTGATTTGTGAGATAAAGGAAGATACTCTAATTCATGGCATCTGCTGCTTTCAATTCTCACATCAATGGGCTACATTGCACCCTTGGCATATCCCTGTGCAAAAGGTGAAGGGCAATGACATCATCTCAGGGGTAGCCCTGGGAGGCATTGTGCTCAGAGTATGCCCTTCCTGCTTCCCCCTTGCTCCAGGTGGGAGGAAGATGATCAGGGGTTGAGGGAGCCATAATTTGCTGCTGGCCTATGATAAAAATCTACAAAAAGGTGTAAACAGCGAGAGGGATATGGAATTACATAGTGTAGTTCAAAGTGGTATAATTAGGAGCCAAAGGAGGAATGGTTAAGATGTCTACCAGAAAAAAATTAGGAAAACTGAGATCTATTAGACTGTCCAATAGTCTCGAGAAATTGGGCAAATTTCATCATTGGCAAATTTAAGACTAAACTTGGTATAACATTTGTAAGTGTACAATAGGGAACAGTCCTAACTTGAAAAGGAAATGGACTAAGATGATTCAATAGGTCTTTTTCTCCTAAAGCACTGTTGGCAATGACTTCAGCAGGATCATGATTGAGCACAATCCATAGCACAATAAGTTTCCTTTATTTCATCCTCCGTGTATCTAAAAATATAGTTGCAATGAACTATATTCCAATACACATCCAAAGCTAAGATTTTCATATTCAAATATGGATATTTCCCTTAAAAGAATTTGATATTAAATTTTGTTATCAGAGTTGCTAAACACTGTAAATATCACCTCCTCTCGCCTCCAAACAAAAGCAGGTCTGCATCCAACAGATAAATTACACATTTGGCGGCAGCCTGGATGACCCCAGGGACTGGAAATCTGATTCAAGCTTTTCACCTCTAGGTCACCGATTCAATCCTGACCCAGACCAGGAGCAGCTGGGAAGCTGTTGAAAATCACCAGCTATTAGGTAACCTATATGAAAAAAGGTAGTAGTTTCAGTACAGTTTCTGGTGGGAAAATGTCCAGAGCCCCAAAATTACAGTCACAATTGTCATTAACTGGGGCCTCTGAAAGACCAATGGTCATGGAGATTGCACTACCCTGTCTCCCAGAGTGCTCTCTCCAGATTGGGAATGAAGCACCCCGATGGAGCAGAGTGGGGCGAAAACCTCCCCTGTTCCTATTCTGCAGCAAAGCAGAAGGCACCGGTCTGTAGCGCTGTCAGGCTACCATTTATAAATGTGTGCACTTTCAACATTTAAAATTGTACACATTTTCAGACTACAGATTATTCTTTCAAATTCACTGACTGCACATTCCACTTGCAGGATGCAGGAGCCCTCATGAGAGAGCTGAGCTGGACGATAGTCTATTGGACTGAAACATTATCTCTGATTGTACCAATATTTCATTTTGCCTTAACTGCCATTCCACAAACCAGACTGGAGTGACTGTAATGGTGTGCGATTTTGGCACTGTAACACAGCTGGTTGGAAAACAGGAGGAGGGAAGTACAAGAATTATGTTATGATATTTTTTCCTGGTTTTTTTTTATTTGGTTGTTTTGATCAAAATTTAAACAACCATTGTGATGAAAACAGGAACATTCATATAATTTCGACCAGCTCTAATGAAAGTGGGCCAGGTTCTCTTCTTGGATCTGGCAGCTACTTTGTACTTCTGAGACAGTGCAAAGAAGCCCAGATTTGGCTATAACTGGCCACCTGGCAATTTTCCTAATCCTCTGGAGTCAGGGGGAGCTTTCAGTGGACATATTACTGGAAAAGCCAGTTCCTGCAACTGCCTAGCCCAGTAGAGGGGCATGTAGGAGTGGGGGAATATATTGGGGGAAGGACAGAGATCCACTCTGCTTTATCAATTCTTAGATGAAGTAAACTACAGCAACTCCTGGGCTGCTCAAACTTATGGCTGGGACTAGAACAGCCATGGCTTCAGAATCAGGGAGTCATAACCCATTCCCTGATGAATCCTCTTACCCCTGCACTGGGCAGATCTTATTACAGGAGTGAATCTTTCTCAGGATCTCCCAAGACCTGCATTTACACCACTTTGCCATTGCAAATTGCCATCATAACTCTACCATAACGAGTAACACTGTGTACTCCTGGGGGAATTCTGTGCTACTGCGCATGCACAGAATTTATGTCCCCCTCAGATTTCTTTGCTTCCCCGCATAGAAGTGACTTTCTGATGGGGAAGCAAAGGGATGCCATAAGAGTGGTCACGCGACCCTCCCCAGCAGTATGTTTCAGGTGCCCAGGGCAGCCAGCAGAGAGAGAAATCACTGTGGGGCAGGAGGCAGAACTGGGGAAGACCTGGCTGGTGGCTCCTACCCTGTGCTGAGCTCAGCTGCTAGTCTGGGCTGGGCTAGTCAGGAGGGGACTTCCTCTTCCCCTGCACGGCATTCGGGGCCAGGTCAGACCCACCCCCAGATTTCTCCCCCGGGCTGCAAAAACTCTGCAAACTCCCCCTGACCACGCTTCCTTCAACCATCGCTCCTCAGCTGCAGGTGGAAGGATCCCTGTACAGGGAGCTGCTCCCTCATCTGCCCAACCCCCATGCATCCAGATCCCCTCATACCAAGACCCTCCTACCAAACCTCACCCCGCCACACACATTCAGAACCCCGATAAGCTGACAAGCCCCTGCACCTGGACCACCCCGACAAGCCATCCACACCCAGATACCCACCCCACCAAGCCCCAACCAGTTGCACCTGGATCTCCAGCCCACTGAGCCCCACTTCCCCAGCATTTGGACCCCCCACTGAGCCTCCCCCCCACTCAGACTCCTCTGCCTAGCTCTATCCCCCCCATGCTAAGCCCCAACCACCTTCACCTGGACCTCCCTGCAGAGTCTCATTACTATTGCACCCAGAACCCCCCAACAAGCCCCTGTGCATCCAGATCCCGCCCCCCGCACCCGGATCTTCCACTGAGCTGCCCGCACCCAGATTGCCCCACCCAGAACTCTCTCAACCCACACCTGGATCCCCCCACACCAAGCCCCTTCACACTTGGATCCTGCCTCACTGAGCCTACCTGGTGTACCTGGCATGGATGGGCAGGGCCCTGGGGTGTTTCTGGGGCAGACCCCATCCTTGCACTGTGTCAGGGTTGGGTGCAGCCTCACCGCTGAGTCCGTGTCTGGGGTGGGGGGAGCTGCACAGTGATCTCCCACCTCTGTGAAGCCCCAGTAGCCTATGCTCCCCAGTGCCATTCTGGAGTCTCCACATTTATTTGACAAATAAAATATGCAGAATTTTAAAATATTGTGTGCAGAATTTTAATTTGTTTGGTGCCGAATTTTTTATTTTTTTTATGCAGAATGTTCTCAGGAGTAACTGTGCCCCTGATTTTACAAGACAGAGGCCTGTGCACCATTTATGCAGACACCTACCACCAAAAAACATGCAAATCTGATGTGTGGCCAAGTGGGATGAACGATTAGGCCTGTATATGAACAAACCTGATTTGTATGGGCACTCACATACTCAGATATATGCAAGTGTGCATACAAAACAGATGTGATCTGCAGCCCCTCCCCTCTCTCTCATTTTTAAAATCAGGCTGTGCATTTTCATGAAGCAATTATTATAACATTGAGATAACGATGAACATTCAAACTAAAATATCTTCATTGCTTTGAAGCTGTTATTGTTTTTTATGTTTTCAAAATACCGAAAGGGCATAGCCTGCTATAAGAACTAAGCACATGCAAAATGTTATTTTTAATATTAACAATTGAGGCAAAATATTCTGCAATTCTCTAGCTGTAAAATGGCTGAAAATAGTCTAATGATTGTGTTTTAATAAAATAAATTGCCTCACCAGTGAGGATATTGGGTGCCACATTTCAGCCCTATGATATTTAAAATGGTTAATATATTAAATAAGCTGGGTTTGTAATGCAAAAATCTTCTTATAATAATGGCAGCTTTTATAGTCCACCTTCAGTTCAGCAAAATCTCCCTTTCCATTTTGCATGCATAGGCCAAATTTTCAGATGTCTCCCTAATGAGTGCCTGCCATATTTGTGAATTCAGCATATTCATCTGTAGGTGCAATTACCCACACTCGAATATCTACCCATAGTACATGTTTACACGCACCACCACCTCCTAGAGCTTTTGTGTACAGCATAGACTTTTGTTTGTCCAGCCCAATACATCTGCAAATACTGGATTCTGGATGTGGGCAAGGAGGCTGTAACAGAGGCCAGGTTTCTACATGGAAAAACAGAAAAACAGATGCTCTGGGCCTGAATCTCTATTGCCTCGCTCCTTGGGATGTCATTTACAGTGTGCAAAGCAAAAAGGTAAATGATTACACACACACACACACACACACACCCCACACAGGTATAAATGAACACACAAGGAGTAAGGCAGTGGACAATCAGGCTCTAGTTGTTCTAATTAACGCCAGTTTCCATCCTCCTGGAAAACTGAGTTTATTAGGCCTTTGGCATAGCACAGACCTCTCCATCTAGATTCTTAGGCCATGTGCTTTTTTACAATCCTCATGACTGCGGAAAGGAAGAGGAAATCCATCCATAGTATAATCAATCCTTTTCCCCAGCTATTTGGGCAAGAGTCCTTACTGTAACTTCTCCAGTTTGTCTGTGACTTTATGGCCCTCTGCCAGGGAAGATCATCAGCTTACATATCTCTTATTGGATTAAATTAGCAGGATAATAAGCCAACCCACCCTCCTAATCCTGGCTGATCCTGAATACATCATAATACATCAGTGACCAATTTCATGCAGGTCTCCCACTCCTACATGATGTCTTCCCTTGAATGGCCAGTACGCCCTATCATAGATGCTTTTAAAAAATGTGGTTCAGGTGTGTCCAACTCCCAAATCCTGTTCAATGCAGGTGGACCTCTGTGCCCAGGCAGAGCCCTATTGCCTTCCATGCAGACTCAGGGACCTGTGTGGAAAAGCTTGCAGAATCAGGGCCCAAGTCCTTACGTATCTGGCAAGCTCATCAACATTCAGAATAATATATTTTTACTGATTTTAAAAGTCCTGATTTATGTAACTTAGTCTTCCTAATGACAGGTTTCAGAGTAACAGAGTAACAGCCGTGTTAGTCTGTATCCGCAAAAAGAAGAACAGGAGTACTTGTGGCACCTTAGAGACTAACAAATTTCGTCCACGAAAGCTTATGCTCTAATAAATTTGTTAGTCTCTAAGGTGCCACAAGTACTCCTAGTCTTCCTAATGCTGCCCAATCAAATATCATCCATGCAGCATCAGGATTATAAATTATTTGCCAAGTTTTATATGAACTTTAAGTTTTCTTTAATCTAGCTAACACCAGATGGCAAAGGAAGTGCATGCTTAGAACATCTTCAGCAGAGCAAAGCTGTTCAAGGTCTGGTATTTTTAAACTTTACAGTGCTGCAGGCTATAAGAAATTCAATTAGCAGGAACAAAAAAACCAACCAAAAAAAAGATGCTTCCTCTTATTGTCATTTTAAGCCCTAAACTGCAAATGAATATGGTTAGGACTTTTGGTAGGGGGATTTGTAGCCTAGCAATCAAGATAGCTTTTCAGCATTATAAGAAATAGAATCTTGATATTATATGACAATTGAATATGACAAATGAAAAGAGAAATTGTCAATGTAGGGTCTATTATTTTAAGTGAGCATTTGACAATTATTATTATTATTTCTTATTTGTACTACAGTTATGCTTAGAGGTCCCAAACAAGATCAGGGCCCCCTCGTGCTAGGCGCTGCACAAACATATCATGAGACAGAGAGAGATTCCCTGCCCTGAACAATTTAAAAGCTAAATAGACAAGACAAATGGAGGAAAGGGAAACAGAACCATAGAGAGGTGATGCATCTTCCCAAGATTAGACAAGCAGGCTGCAGTACTGTGGATTAAAATAGCATATGGCCTGATGCTGCATAAACTTAGGCTCCAATCCTGCAATACACTTTTTAAATCAATGGGGCTGACATTATCTGGAACTCATTGCATGGCTGAGGCCACTGGCACCTGAGTAACTGCACTCTCACGAGTAGTCTCATTGACTTATATGTTTTGCATCTGCTTTGTAACCTTTCTTTTGCATCTGAGATAGATGTTCTTGTTTTTAACTAAAAACTCTTTTGATTTGCATTCTTCAAAACCGTTTGTTCTTCCCCATTCTATACACCTTTTAATGAAACAAATCCTGGTAATTTCTGTAAAATTAGCACAAATGAAACATGTTCCAATGTTTGATCCTTTCCAGTCTTTGATCTTCTCTCTAGCTTTTCCTTTTATGTTGACATTGTACCTATCTGAAAGAATTAACGAGAAAATAAAAATGCTCACGCTTTTCTCATCAGTAACAATTTCCTGTATTAACAAAATAAATGTTAGTCAATAGTAAAAACACAAAACGTATGGCATAATATTATAGATAGTTGTGTGAATGGTTTATAGCACCTGTGTGGCACTGGAGCAGTGCAAATTGGCCATAGCAGGGGAAAATAATCTGGCTCTTAATGTGTATCATCAGGACATAGCTAATCACCACCTTGAACCCCTTTTCTCTGGTCTTTGTCTGTTTTTGCCTTGTAGATTGTAAGCTCTTTGGGGCAGAGACTGTGCCTTGCTTTTATGTTAGCAAAGCACATTATGGTGCCACTGGCAGTAAATTATAATCAGCTTGATTTATACATTCCAGAATTAGGAACAAGTTAATAATTACAGCATAGGCCTATCATGATCTAGGGACATTTGAGAAAGAGAAATAGGTGGAAGTGGGATAAAAATAACTAACAGGAATTAGGACTTTACCTTGTCTGCTCAGCAGTACTAACATTGCCACTTTGGCAAACAGCTCCTCCTCAAATAATGTCATTTAACATGGTCCCAGCACCCCAGGAGCAGATCCTCTGAGCTCACAGAAATCCTACAGACCTTATACATCACCTGCAATAAACAGTGTAGTTGGTTTAGCAGGCAGACCACTACAATAAACATTCATATTTTCATATTGTGGAAATACAGCCTAGTACTCGATCAATATTCCAATGGGAATTTACTTTTTGTTGGTTTAATAAGGGAAGTCATTTTCAGGAACTACAGATATTACCTGCAGTTTTATTTTTAATTGAAATAAAGATTGAAGTTAGAGCTCAACCTGTTTTCAATCATATGGGAATGGAAGCTTCTGGCTGCTTTATCTGAAAACAGATCAATATTTAAAGTGTTAATTCGTTTATAGGAAGCTAAACTTACTGACTTAAATTACATACTTCTCTAGACTGCAGGCCCCACATCCAGTGCAGCACAGAACACCTTAACAGTATGACAGGCACCCTGGAATTGTGTAGCATAAATCCCACTGTATGCCCTCTCCCCTTACAGCCAGCCTGACTGGGCCAGCCCCAGGCCTGCCTAACCTCCAGTTTACTGGCCTCCCAGCATCTCTGGGGAGAGCCAGTGACAGACTTTCCTCTCCTTTTCCTCCTAGCAAATCAGCATCCTCCTCACCCTTAACTTCTCTCCCCTTGCTCCAACAGGGGATTCATGGGAAGGAAACGCTGAGTGGCTGGGAGTGAAAGAGATATTATGGGAGACCCCAGAGTTGGAGTAAAATTACCACCTGGCCAGTATTTGACCGGCCTGGCTGGTTTTTGTATGGATTTGCCAGTTGCCAGAAAAATTATTTAATCTGCTGGGGATTTTTTACATGGGTCTAAATATTTGCATTATCACAATGCACTGGGATATCCAATGTTAAAAGTTTCTGTGTCCAGCCAAAGATGCTGCAGTGTTCCCACTTCCACAGTTTAAGCGACAACAGATCAAAACTGTTGAAAATACAGCAGCTGTCGGCCCACCAACATACAAGCGCATTGCATGTGTGAGAGAGAGGGTTTGAGTCACGTGAGAGTGAGGAGACATGCATGTTATCAATCTTATCTATATGTGTTCTCTCTCCAGATAATATAAATGGCTGTTGAAGGGGGAGAGGATTGCAGAATTGCCTTGTGGTTGGGGTTGCGGCAGGCTTGCTTTGTGAGGGAGGGGGCACTGGGTTTTTTGCACTTCAAAGGTGGTAACCCTAGGTCAGAGGCAGATGCAGAGTTGGGGTGAGGATCCAGGCTGGGAAGAGGAGACCCCAAGCTGGAAGGAGAGAAAGCTGAAGAGAGATCCAAGCTCAGAGAGGGTTTAGAGGTAGGAAGAGAGAGCTCAGCTGGGAATAGGGAAGAGACAGGGATGGTGTGATGTATGGGGCTAAAAATGCCTAGCTGCAGAGGTTGGGGAGAGATCAATAATGGAGACCACATCAGAACTGCTGTACTACAGTTTATTGAATTTCACTCAGCTATTTCCTGTGTAAAAGACCAAAAGTCAGAGTAAAAAGTACAGAAGGCCTAGAAGCGCAAACTAGTATTACATAAACTACAGATGAGGCGAGAGACACTTTGCTGCAGCAGGGAGAAGATACTGAGGACTGTACAAGAAAGTGAGATGCCTCAGAAAGTATCTCCCCCCAGAGAAACATTGGGCGTTTCCCTTGAAGATGACACGGCCTGTCCTCTGTGTCTTCCATATGTACAAAATGTAAAATGCTGCCTTTTCTGGCAAGCTGTGAGCATATATGCAAGTTATATGTGGATTTTGACATAGGTGAGCCTGCCTTATATTCAGATCCCATGACGGCCAAGGGTGGCAGGAACAAGGGCACAGCAGAATAGCAAATAAAACAGCAAGAAAATTAACCACTACCAAAATAACCATCTTCCTACCTTAGCTCCCTCTGTGTGTCTCCCCGTTTCCCTAGTTCCCCTCCAGCTGTCTCTTTCCACCAGTGCCCTTAAGCAGCCACTGACCATTCTCTTCCTACCCCATCAGTGGCAACTCCCTCTCCTCTTCTCCCTCCCCTCCCCTCGTCCAGCAAAATCTCTATTGAGCACCTGATTGGGCCTCAGCTACTCCACCTGGACTGAGACTAGACCAAGCAGAGTAAGCTAAGTCCCAGTCAGTGAACTCACTTTGCAAAACTCAGTTTCCAGCTCACTACCTCTCCTGGAAAGAAGGAAAAAAGACCCTCCTCAAGTAGCCCTCTCTCTTGTGGTGATGGGAGAGAGAACATCCTCTTCTTCCATAAGTGTAAAATAGGGGTAATTGTATTAATTAAGTGTGAATATTTAGGAATTTATTTTACAGATAGGGAACCTGAGGCATTGAGAGTTTAGGTGACTTTTCCATAGAAAACTGACTAGTAATAACATACTATGTATAGTACTAATATACACCCATATAAGAAGGGCCTTATTTATAATGCAATTAGGCAGTCAGACAAATAGCTGCACAATTCTCTACTTTTTAAACTACTGAATAATTGTGCTACAAAATTTAAGCTTTCATCTAAAAGGAAAACCTTCAAAATGTCAACTCTGTGTAATCAATACACTGCCTTCGGCCTGGGTCCAGACAGAGCCTCTAACGATAGTTCTGCGAGAAGTGTGAATTTATCCCAAACCTCTCAAGCAAGCGTTGCCTCTGAATCCTAATAACTTAAATGCACCCTTCCTTACAAGGGTGTTGTGAAGCTTAATTCATCAACATTTGTAAAACATGTTGGATAGAAAGCCTGATCTGCAATACTTGGATCTGATACTTGAGTACACTAAAGTTCAGAGGTATTTGGACCCAGCATTTTGCTTCAGGCTGATTTGTAGATGGAAGTTACTCTCAGTATAAAAGTATTATATTAACCCTAGAGAGAGCACTGTATTGACACTAAAATGGGAAAACCATTTTGGAGTTAAAAAAAAATTCAGATATTATCCTCTCCCCCTTTCTCTGACCCTCATCATGCTTCCTATCTTGAATTAAATTGACTTTGAGTATCAGCAGCTTTAAGAAAATGTACAGTCTTCTGCAATGTCATGCATTCTGAAGCTTCCCTGGAATTATGGAAGTGGGGACAATGTATTCTTGTACATCTCTGAATCCGAAATCACCTGACTTGCGTCCTCCATAGTTATCACATTACTAGTATTTAAATATGAATCTTCCTCTCTATGAAACCCCTGTTTCTCTTATTTTACTGCAGTGTTTGGAATTCTGACCTCAAGATCACAAAGAACAACTACAGTTGTTACAATTTCTGGCAACTTCTTTACTCTATCAACTTTAAATATCTTCATGGTAAAATGAAACTTAATTGCCTTTTTTTCCCATTATCTGAAGCCAGTACCAATTGTAGAGAACATCATCATCACCCTATGCTAGTAGGAAGTTTTCCCTGTCATTGAATTTCCAGGTAGGACATGTAAACAGTTTGCTCTTTCATTATAACATTTGAAGAGCGAGTCAGTCTGACACGCCTGGGCCAAAGTCTGCTCTTACTTACACCAGTGCCTTCGGTGGTGTTCCTATGGATTTGTACCAGCGTAGATGTGAGCAGAATTTAGCCAACACTTGAAATCTCTTCCCAAGTACTCAACGCTAATGATTATTTTAATTCTGGCTAATCTCTACGCTTTTTAACTCAGGTGAGCGTGGATGTAATAAATCAAAACAGGACAAGAGCAGCCAGTAACAGAAAAGACTTGTCAGTGTAATTACCTCTATTAACAGTAGTCATATTATAAAATCACGGGCAGCTTTTATATACAGTGAATTTTCAGTAAGCTTCTATACAGTACAGACTCACTAGAATTTGTGACGTGGAAAACATCAGTTATGGAGTCTACCACGGTCTTTGGTTAACTTATATTTTCTTAATTTCTTAATTAAAAAATGCTTTGATTTTTAATGCTCTCAGGCAAGTTAAACTGTCTTTCAGATATCTAATATCTCTACTCTAATATCCAATATGTCTAATATCCATCTAATCTATCTAATGGTGTCTAGTATGCATCAATACTGTAGTATATAGATGTCTTGGTAACTTCAAGAAACAATGCCTTCCCTTAACACAACTTATCGAGTATGTAAGAAATACAGAAATCCTTTACATATCTAATTACAATACTGTTATATTTACTCACATTTGCTTTCTTTTTGCTAAGGCTGACACTTGTCCATATCTCTGAGCATGGTTCAGAAAATTCAAATGCATTATACTCAAAATATTTGTTCCTTGAACAAAGTCTGCCTCAGAAAAATACAATTTGATTAATATGGCTGCATGGGGGAAAGTGAAAGATATTTCCTGTGCTACAGCTGTTAAGATTACAAGGCCACTTCTATCACAGCCCAACTTGGGAAAATATGATCCTTTGATAGAATCCATAGCAGGAGGAGACAGAATACAGAAACAAAGGGTGCTCTTACTCCATGCTCTCTCCATTTTTGTCTCAGCATTGGAGAAGAGTTATTCATGGTCCAGCTGCTGCTCTTGCTGATAACCAATGATAAAGTGAACTGAGAATATTTAGACGCAAAATGGAATTCCCTCCCTACGTCATCTGTAGTAGTTGCCAGGTGACTTTGTTTGAGTGATGGATGCAAATTTTCTACTGGTGAGGGTTTTGGATTTACAAAAATTTAAAAAGCTTGACAAAAAATTACCCTGAATGAGATGAATCAGTTTCCACAGCTCCACAACCACACATTTCTAAGCATTTTCTAGAGCTGTGTTGGTTAGCAGTGATGCAATAAGTTGTTACAGTTTCTGTGTCCTGGTTAGATACATTTGCAAACATTTTAACATGAATAGCTGAACATGTTATAAAATGAACCAATTTAAAATTTATTTTCTGTGAAGACTCAGATATGCAACTTCGAAATTCACTTTCTTCAAAAAGTCACACCAGTAAAACTCAGATGCATCAGTGCTGGTGGAAAACAATCAGACAAGGGATGTATACTTCACTACAGCCAATTAATTAAAAATTTACATGAAAATCTGAATATTTACAAGATTACGGTTTTTTAAAATATACCATATTTACCGAGCATTGCTACTTTCATATTTTAACAACTAAAAATAAATTGTGCAATGCACATGAGAGATTTAAATAGTTTAAGTAAAAATTGTATATTTAAGAATTTAAACTTCTAAATCTCTTTAAATGACCAGATTGTTGAAATCACATAAAAGGCTGCTTCTGACTAGATTTTAGGATTAGAATGAAACCAAGTGATGGATTGAAATTATGAAATTTCAAATAGAGAGATCTGGTTTTAGGGGTTTATAGCATTTTTTGTTTTGTTTTTTTGTAACTTGGCGTTGTATCTTTAAATTATTATTAATAATATACTTATGGTGGCATCTTCTATGTGCTCGGGGCTTTCCGGATAACCAAAAGGGGATGGTCCTTGCTCTGCCTCTGACAAAGCTTTGGCATATAAGAAAAAAAAAGTTAAAATATGTATACTATATCTTAGTGGTTCTCTTAAATTCACATACTAAAATATATACTCCCTTAAATCCCAGACCTGTAAACCATTCACATGGGCCATTAAAGTCAATGGTGCTCTGCAGGACTGCAAGGATCCTCTTGCGGGTATCACCTTGTAAGATCAGCCCCTCTTCCAAATTGTATCATATTTTGGTACAAAATTAAATAATTTCTAGTGGTTTTAGTTTTCAGAAATATTTTTACTGCATGTGTTGAGTTGAAGAGAAATGAGGAAACTCAAAAAAGCAATTAAGCCAGATTTTTTCTAATTTTAAAGCACAAAGAATTAGATCAACTGATTAACTTTCTAGTCTACGGGCCTGATCCAAAGCCCATGGAAAGTTTCCCAGTGGCTTCAGGGGGCTTTGGTTCAGACCCTAATATTGTTTACCAAAATATAAGATACAGCACTCCATTTCACAGTCACGCTTTTTGGTAAAGAGCATTATACTTTTAACCTCTGGAATGTTTTATAATCTACTGAAAACTTCTCCCAAGGACATTGTCTCCTTTCATCTTATGAGGAAACGGTTAAATAAGTCTGGATGCACCAAAACTTCAGGATCCCTTAAAATAATATCAATCCTTCCCATGGAAAGATTTCCTTCTGTTCTCAACATCAAGCACATCTTCTTTGATTTTCCACCCTGAGCTCCTAGGCAGACTCTCTCCTATTCTCCCTCTCTGATGTTTGCCTCCCAGTCCTTGGATAGACTCTTGCTTTCACTGCTGCATCAGGGCCCTCAGGCTGATAGGACAGAATTTCATGGTTCTTGCCTTAATCTGCCCCTGCATACTGTCTCAAGTTTGGGCAAGACAAGAGGCACTCATCTTTATCTCACAGCCAGTCCTTTTGCTCTCATTCAAGTTGCTGCTGTCATGGTGCTAAACATAGATTCTGCCAGGAGCAATTATTAATGCACTACAATGGAATATATTTGAAAATAAATGCTCCTCTCTATTAAGATTTGGTTCCTGGTAGCATTTAGAGCTAACCGAGTAGAGGACAAAGGTTTTGGATCTAGAAAGAGGTTTCATTCGAACCCACCATAAAGATAAGAACTACTTCTAAAATTCAGTTTCAAGTTCAGATTTCCAACCCGTGCCTAAAACGTTCATGGATTTGAAAATCCCTGGTTTTGGTTTGGGCCCATCCTCAAGTTAAGATAAACATTCAAAATTCTGGATGCTGAAACTGAACTTTCATTAGATGTTTATTATTATTTAAATGGGAAAATAAGCATGAACACTAGGGGCTGGAAGAAGGGAGGGTATATATAAACTGCCTGTCTACGTCTGTGTACTCACATACTCTTTGACATGATCCCCATGGATAGTACACTTTCAGTTAGGCATTAGCTACACACGGACAACACTGGAATAGAATCCTGGCTGGGAACAAAGCTAGAAGACATTTCTAATTCTGCAGCTGCCTTTGCCAGAGCCCATTTTATGGATCATCTGAATCCTTGTGCCTGTGTGTAACATAGAGGAGATACAAATCAATAATGCTGTGAGTACAATGTGGGTTCCTGGTGAGGGATCGGGCCTGTTTACCTGCTGATGCTGCTACAGATGCTGTTTTGTGTGTTCAGTTATGAACATACTTTCTCACTAAAATCCTGCCTTTGCTTTTGATCCTGATGTGACAGGTTGGGTCACAGAAACCCCCTTGGGACTGCCACCTGATGTGCTGAGACTACCTCTGAGCCCATTTTCCCTGCCAGCGTAAGATTTCAGAACCCGGCCTTGTTGAGCCAGACATGCCAGTCTGCTGCAAACACAGACCCAGGTCTGAACCACGTCCCCCAAAGCTGCAGGCTTAACTGAAAATGGCTTAGAAAGTGCTCCTGTCTCCAGGACCCAGATACCCAGTTCCCAATGGGATCCAAACAAATCCATTTTACCACAGGGTAAACTCATAAATTGTCCGCCCTCTATAACACTGATAGAGAGATATGCACAGCTGTTTGCTCCCCCAGGTATTAATCACTTACTCTGGGTTAATTTATAAGCAAAAGTGATTTTATTAAATATAAAAAAGTAGGATTTAAGTGGTTCCAAGTAATAACAGACAGAACAAAGTAAGTTACCAAGCAAAATAAAACAAAAACACGCAAGCCTAAGCCTAATACAGTAGGAAACTAAATACAGATAAATCTCACCCTCAGAGATGGTCCAATAAGCTTCTTTCACAGACTAGACTCCTTTCTATTCTGGGCCCAATCCTTTCCCCTGGTACAGTCCTTGTTCCAGCTCATGTGGTAGCTAGGGGATTTCTCATGACTGCAGCCCCTTTATTTTGTTCCACCCCCTTATATAGCTTTGGCACAAGGCAGGAATCTTTTGTCTCTCTGGGTCCCCACCCCTCCTTCTAAATGGAAAAGCACCAAGTTTAAGATGGATTCCAGTACCAGGTGACATGGTCATTCTTCCTGGCCTGACTCACAGGAAGACTTGCAAGTAAACAGAGCTATTTACAACCAATTGTCCTAGTTGATGGGAGCCATCAAGATTCCAAACCACCATTAAGGCCCACACTTTACATAATTACAATAGGACCTCAGAGTTATATTTCATATTTCTAGCTTTCAGATACAAGAATGATACATTTATACAAATTGGATGATCACAATCAATAGATTATAAGCGTTGTCATGATACCTTACAAGAGACCTTTTGCATGAAGCATATTCCAGTTACATTATATTCACACTCATTAGCATATTTTTATAAAATCATATGGAATGCAACGTCACACCTGCTGCTGGTGGTGTTTGCTGCTGAGTGATGCTGATCTCCTGCCTGGCCTAAATTCCATTATATACCCCAGTGGCTCTGTTGCTTAATACAAAGCTGGCAAAAGAATGCTGGCATTGATCTGCTGCCATTCACTGGGGAGAACTGCATGAATAAGACAGTTCACCTTACAGCAGACCACTACAAGTGCATAAGCACCTTCTAGACCAGCTTCCCAGGAAGTAGTCTGGATAGGGAAAACAGTAGCAGCAAACATATCTCTGTCTCTCTCACTTTCTCTCTTGCTCTCTCTCTCTCGCTTAACTTAAGCGCACAAGAGCCATCTCAGAGTGTGAGGCCTTAAAGAAATTATTTATAGGGGAGAGGAGGTTTGGTGGGGAAATTCCAGCCTATTCAAGGTGTGTTGTGGGTAGACTGGGTTTTCGAGGGGCTTTGTTGCTAGTTTTGTTTTGGCTGTGTTGTTACTTTTACTATTATAAAGGGCGTCCAGAGTAACAGAGAGATGCCTTTTTCATGCATAAAACATAAATAGCTTCCACTCAAAATTTCAGTTCTTAGGGGTTGGAGGCTTTTTTCTGGCATGTTCATGTGTATGGAAGTGAAATGTAACCTTTGCCCACATTAGTGTGGAAAAGTAAAATTTCAGGGGTATGCAATCATCAGAAAAAAACCCACTAAGACACTTTTGACTAAACTGCCATGAACATTTTTGGCTCACTTTTGCACAGCCCTACTAATAATTCAATGAAGTTTCCAGCGCTAACAAGAAAATTGGTGATGAGCCACTAAGAGTCACCACTCTCCTGAGGGGAAAAGAGAAAAATTTAATTAAAATGAATATTCACAAAAGCTTATAAGCCATTTTTGCAGTTTCATTATTTCCCTCAAATAAGAAAGATACTAAAATATATTAATGTCCCTTAAAAATATATTTAAATTAGTTGTCTCAGACCGGCAGTATTTGAACTGTTCCTTTCTGTTTGGTGTCTTCAAGGTTCAAGGATTGAAATAATATTAGTCTAACAGCAGGAACACCATGCATGCGAGTTAGCATTAGAGACTAATGAAGAGTTTATTTTCCCAATAATTTATTAGTATTAAGCTGTAAAGATGGTTTAAGTGTAGAGTCCACTTGAGATCCTGTGGTTGCTGCCTTCTCCCTATAAGTGAGTTCAGAACTGCAAATGACAGTGATCCAGCATAAAATGTCATCTGTGTGGTGAGCACAATTAAAGATTTTCTCCCTGTATTCTTTTGAAGACTGACAGCTCAGCCAACAGGGCAGCCGGGTTTATGCAGCTCTCTGCAAGCTCATTGACAGTTTTCCCTGTGAAACTCTTTCCCTGGGTCTCTTCATCAGGTAAAATCTTTCTAATGCATTGTCAGACAGCTCTTTCAAGAGCAAGGAGGATGAGGAGTCCCACTATGAGCAGCTATGAAGTCTCATTAAAAAAGTCTTTCACACTTTGTTGTCCTTCTGTATTATAATGATGGCTTGCCATAAAGTGCAAGGAAATGTTATTCTAATGAACAGAAGAGAGCCACTGGTACGCTGAGTCGTGATTAATGAGCTGAAGTCATTCGTGAAGTCATTTGACATGTCTGTTTGGTGACCTTTGGATTTGAAGAATTCTATTGTACATAAAGTATAATAGGGGAAATTACTTGGTTTGCATACAATGTATTCCTGGTTTAACACAGAGGGATATGGAGAAGGTATGGTCTAGTGGGAGAGGCAACTCTGACATAAGAACAAGATTACATTTTTTTTTAAAAAGTCTATGCTAAAATAAGGTTCAGGGTCTCAGCACTGTGTTTCAGAGCAAGGGCTTTAAGAGCCACATCTTCAGCGGGTGTAATTCAGTGTAATTCCACTGAAGCTGCAATGATTTACCTCAGTACCATGAGTTACCTCATGATACCATGAGTCCGACTTAAAGCTAACAAAAGCAAGGAAGCACTTAGTTTTAGGCTCTGCTACTCTAAACATCAGTGTATCGTATCACTCCTCTATGTTGCTTAAGTAGCAGGGCATGAACAGTGAAAAAATAGTATCTTCCGATTCCCCATCAAAAGAATTGCACAAAACAATTTTTCCAGCTTTTACTTTATTTGCCCAAAATACTCCCTAAACTCTTTTGACTAATACATCTTAATAATCATGAACTATCTACAGTACATTATATAGAATGGGCCAGACTCTGTCAGTTCCTTTTACAAGGGAGCAAAGAGGGAGAGGCTAGCATGCAAAGAGCCTGCACCAGTACTGCTGAAGTCTCAACCCCCTACCACATGCTTGGCAGATATGGAAGAATTGTTTAATCTTCTGTTCTCCCAGCAGCCCACAACAGGATATGTTGTTGCTTCAGTGGAAAAAACTAGATATACATGACTCTAGCTTCTCCCTGGGGTAAATTTTACTGCCTTCTCCTCTGCCTTTTTGTCTGCGGAAGCATCCTGTCTACCACCTCCTTGCTACATAGACACAAGAACAGCCCTTCATATTCATGGCAGAATGACAGGCTCACCCGGCAATTATGTGGAGTTTCTGACACTGTAGCTCATACTGGAAACAGCAGTGTATGTGTGTGCAGATGAGTCTTAAAGCGCCATATGTACTGCCTTTTACCTCCTTTGATCATTTGTCATTTTGATGACTACACACCATGAACAAAGTAACTAATCAATCCCTTCTCATTTTGTCTTTCACATGCTGCCTGAGACCCTGTGCTAACTTTGTTCCTTCCCTTTTTATTTAAAATCTTTAACATATAAAAATAAATTCTACAGCACATCCATTCATTCTTTGGTGTCTCTGAGGAGGGGTGGGGAGGGCAGAAGTTCAGAACACTGGTAACCTGATTTTGCAACAATAATACACTGCCCTAGGATGTTTCTCTAGTGCCTTTATCAATGTTCTCTGAAGTCCAATTCTATTGCGTTCTCATACAAATAGGAAAGAAAGAAAAGGTAACTTAATCCCAACCCTAAATTCTCAACTGAATATCACCTCACTGGCAAGAGGCAGTGGACAAAAAGCTTTGGGGTGTGGAAATACAAATAATCTGGCACAGTCCAGTGTGAAAAACAGGGGGAGATGTCAAGTTATGGTAGGATAGTGAAAGGGAGAAGAGATGCTCTATCTCTTTCCTCATCTGAATTTTCACATTGTACAGATAGATGAGTGGTTCACATAACATTAACTTGCACTCTCTCCCGTCCCCTTCCCATTGACAAAGACCTTGGGCCAAACAACTTTAAATGATTCCCTTTGAAATTTTCCACCCATTGTTTGGCAACATTGGATGAAGTTTTGCCAATCTCTTCTCTTTATGTTTATTAAGAAGTGTTTATAAAAAATAAAAAAAATCAAGGGACCCAGTCTAGCACACACTGTGCTCCCATCCACTTCAGTGGGAATCCACATGCACAGTGCTTACCAGATTGGGCCTAAAATGCTGAAGTATTGGTTCCCTTGGCGCTGCTGAGCATCGCCTCTCCAGTGAGTTCCTGTTTCTTGCGTTTTCATGCTTAGCAGCTGGGAAGGGGCATGTAGAAGCAGTACTGGAAAATAATGATGGCCCAGTTTTTGTTCTTGTTTTGTTTATCATTAACATTTTATTAAAGACAAATAACTATTGACAGTTCCATTTTTTTCTAACATAAGCATTAAAAGAGAGGGTAAAAAACACAAAAGGTAAAGGAATAAAGCTGAGCTCAGAGCGCAGGTTATATGTTACAGTAGCTACACATTCTTGTAAAGTTATATCTATGACTTTTTAAAATCAGTTTATCCCATGTGACCCACCTTTGCAAACAATTCAGTTGTTAATTTAATATAGGCAATAAGTTGTTCTATTTCTCTTAATTCTTTTATTCTGGTCAATAGTTTTCCAGCCAGTCTTTGTTTTTCCAGCCATAGTGGTGAAATATGTTTAAGGCCCAGATTTCCAAGGGTGCAGTTTGCACATACCTGACTTTCATGTGCACAAAAGCCAGTGTGCGAGCACATCCCACCAGGAGTGGACAGGAATGCGGCATGCAGGCAAGTTAGTCGCATGAAAAACAGCACTGTTGGAAATCTGTGCCCACATGACTTGCAGGATTCTCTTCTTGAATCACATTAGACTGGAGTTTACAGCAAGGTACCTCATCACAAGATAACAGAAAGCTTACTTCAATGATCAAGGCTGGACTGCAATTTGCTGTATCCTCCTCTTTGGCAAAACACTAGCACTGTATGAAATTGCATAATTAATCCCCAAACAACAACATAGTTTCATTACAAACTGGAACCTAGGCCGAAATTCAAAGCATTCCTTAAAATTCACAAACTTTTCAAATGATCGTTGACCAATTTATGATTTTACGTTGAAATCAGGAGAAACTTGCAGTTTCCCATAGTTCTGATGTGAAGTCAACAGAAACAGTGGTTTCAAAATGAGTTTTGCTTTTAACTAGGGATTTGTTTGAACTTGAAACTCAAAAGAAAAAAGCTCAAAGGATACAAACAAATAGCTGAAGCCAAAGTAAAGAAAGGTTCCTTGAATTTCACATAGATCTTCAAAATACCACTGCAAGAGAAAAAAGCTCGAGCAAAGACAGTTTGTCTTCTCCAAAGCACTAAAAGAATCATTTATTTAAGGCCAACACCTATTCAATATAGAACAACCAAGAGGCAACTCTAATTTACAAGATTATAATTCCTTTAAAGGGTAATGTGATGATGCCATAACTGTGAGGGTGAAGCTTGCCTGGGTTGTATAAGGACTAGAAATCCATGATGGAATTATCGGCTGAATTTAAAATGTGCCTGCTGTGCAGTATATGCTATTATTTTGTTATTATTTTATCCTTTTTCCCTTCACCCCTACAAATCAGAAGAGATGCTGCTCTTCGGCTGCTTACAGGACTGCCTTAGGATTTCCACAGCCCTGTGCAAAAGTAGGATGTGTGATGACTTTGGGCTGATTTCCACATAGTATGTTCGAGAGAAGGAGAAGGTCAGGATGCTCAGTGTAATGGAAAAAGAAGGCTACATTGGTTAAAAAAAAAAAAAAAAGCCTTGCTTAGGGGAAAAGTGAAAGCTGCAATTTAAAAAAAAATGTAACATGGAAAAAAGGGGACAGTGAGATAAATATAAATGAAAATCTAGAAACTGTGCAAAATTGATAAGGGAAGCAAAAGAATACAGGGAAAATGTTTGACCACCAGAATTAAAGATAATAAGGAGTTTTTAAGTGTATCAGAAACAAAAGGAACTGTAACTATAATATTGGTATATTACTAGATAAAAATGATAGCATTGTCATTAATAATGCAAAAAATAGAGAAATGTTCAATAAATATTTCTGTTCTGTATTTGGAAAAAATCCAGTTATTGTATTCATATCAGATGATGATGATGATGGAATACTTCCATTTCAACAGTAACTAAGATCTGGTTAACCGATATGTCTCAAAGTGTAATTGTAAATGGGAAATCATCAGAGTGGGTGTGTTTTTAATGGGGTCCTGCAGGAATCAGCTCTTGGCCCTGTGCTATTTAATATTTTTATCAATGACCCGGAAGAAAATATAAAAACATTACTGATACAGTTTACAGATGACTAAGATTGGGGGAGTCGTAAATAACAAAAGAGGACATGTCACTGATACAAAGATCTGCATCACTTGGTAAACGAGACACAAACAAACAATATGCATTTTAATGTGACCAAATGTAAGGAACAAAGAATGTAGCTGTCCCCCATATATCTATGGGGCATAGTATCACAGAGGGATCTTCAATCTGTCAAGCAAGGATATAAGAAGATCCAGTGGCTGGAGATTGCAGCTAAACAAAGTCAGACTAGAAATAAGGCTCAAAACAATGAGGGTAATTAACCATGGAAACAACTTGCCAAAGACAGTAGATTCTGCATGACTGCGAAGTTTTAAATCAAGATTAGATGTTTTCCTAAAATATATGCTCTCTCTATATGCTCTATATCGGCCTAGCAGAGTGATTAGATTTGAAGCATGAACAAATTCTGGGAAGTCCTATGGCCTGTGTTATGTAGGAGGTCAGACTAGGTTATCACAATGATCCTTCCTGGCCTTAAAATCTATGATACCACAGGGAAGAAAGTTCATCATCTGAAAGGGAGACTTTTATACTTCTCAATAGGAAGCCAAGGAGGTGATCCCCAAGTTAATTTTTCAAGGTGAAGGGAGAATGAGTCATCATTATGGGCATGCATCTGAGGACGCCATAGGTGCCTGCTTGGAAGTATTAACAAAACTGCCCCTGTAGTGCAGCCCCCTTGGCACAGTTGTACACACACTTGTACAGCTAGGGTTGCCAGAGCAAAGGTAGAACTCTATGGCAAGAAGTGACAATTTCACCTATTTGCCGGACGGCACCTCTTTAGTTGCCAGGCAGCTGTGTTAGTCGGGAAACAGAGCAATTGATGAAATCTGATTAATCACAGATGTTAATGTCACCCCCTGTGGATTTGTGAATTGGGACATCACACCTAAAGAGTCCAGTGGAAGCATCAGTAGAGCTGTGTGGGACTTGGTGGTTTCACTTTAATGAGGTGTGCACAAAAATTGCATATGTTTTCAGTCTGCTTAAATTTCCTTCCCAATACACACACACGCACGCACAACCTGAAACTGTTGCAAAAGAAAAGTTTCACCTTGTTTTGCCTCAGAGCTATATGAAACTAAGAATGTTTCATGGATTTCAATGCAAAAACTACCAACTTTCACACATGTGCTCAAAACTGGATCCACATAGTTAGTGGAAACTTAGACCCTGGCTATACTGGGGTTTTTTGCACTGGTGGAACTACACCAATGGAATTACAATAATGAAAGCCAGAGCATAGGTGCCCAGCACTGATATAAGACGATTCTTGCAACAGTGAGACTCACTCCTTTATATCTTCAGTGAAAACCACCCTCTGTTTTTGACACAGCCAACAAGTGCAATGACTGTACAATAATTAACAGGGAGTCTCAGGATTGCTTGGTGAAGCATATGACCTTGAGGGGGACAAAGGAAAACTACAGCAAGGAAATTAAAACAACCGTGCAACACTGAGCTGGTGCAGGCTTTAGGGAAGCCTGCCATGGCATTTGCTTTGCTCTTACCTCTGGATATCCTTGTGGGCATAGCCACTAAGAAGTAAATACAAAAGAGGAGAGATGTAGAAAGAGGGTAAAAATCGCAATCAGAGGCTTTTGATACAGAGTAATGTATTTAAAGTGTTTCAGAGAAAGCAAACATTTGGGGCTTATGGAATGTAACAGTTCAAAGTAACCTACCAGGATCTGTGTTCATTAGCAACATATCAGCCCCAACCCTCTTTTGATGTCCAGTATAATCTGCATTATAAACCATTGTAAATATTATCTTGCACAGTTTCTTCTCCAGGAATATATCTATGTTGAATGAATGTAAAATCCCTTTTATAGCCTGCTTTTCAGGAAGATAACTCAAATATATTATGATGATAAATGCCGACTCCTAACATACCATTAGACCAACACATTTACATTTGGGGCTTATTTCCTAATATCTCAAGAACAGAGTATTGTTGTAATGATCTGGCACCATGTACGGTTTGTTGGCTTATGTCGGTATAACCTATACACCTAAGAAAATTATTTCAAAGAGAGACTTAATCAAAGAAAAAGGGTTTAGTGGTGATTTGCTCCACATTTGGAAAGAATGACATCACAGCTAACAACAAGCAGTTATTTCCTGGGCTACCTCATAACTATTCAGGTAAATGAAGCTAGCAAGACCGTCTGGCTACTCACAAAATGTTACCCAGTCATCACCTCTGCTGCCACCTGACCCTTACAGGAAAGAGTGCAGTGGCCTGACAGTAGAGACAAATTGCCAGCCTCAGCAATTGAGTGGCTAGTATCTGTACTCTATCCAGGCAATAGGCAAATTAACCCAGACCTTGAGAAAGAAAGATCAGGACCATACAGTAATATGGATGCTATTCTGTCAACACTAGAAAACATTTAGCACCAGAAGAGCCAAAGCTTAAAATCTTAATTTTAAAAAAATGGTCACAATGCTAATGAAGCATGTACTAGGTCCATATCAACAAGGGAGTGATGTCAAACGTAAGAAAGGGATTACAGGCCCAGGGCACAGAGAGGAGTTAAGTGCTAAGAAAAAACTCAAATTTTAGATCTGAGAATTACAGGTACACATAGTGGACAGCTCCTTCGGCGTTGGGGCAATCTGGAAGGAGACTGTTTGCTTCTAGAAGGCAGAATACCTCCTGTGGACTAGGGTAAGCACATTGAATAGAGGCACTTGCTAAACCCAGTACTGCCAGCTCTTGCTGTTTCTTCTACAAGCGACAGGATTTCAGAGGTTGCGGGAGATCATCTTGCGATGGATGACGCAAGAAGCTTCAGCCCCCTCACAAAGAGCCCAGCCGCTGAGCACAATTCCAGTCCCTCGTCCTCTCTGCTCACTGTTCTTTCAGGACGGGAGGGGGCAGTGAAGAACCCAGCAGACCAGTGCAGCTCAGCTCTCCCCTCCCCTCTGTAAGAAATAGACAGAAGAGTGACTCTGCTCCACCCCATCTCCTCTCCTTAATCACCTTAAATATGAACTTAGGCAGTGCCGTGTTCATGTACTGTGTGTAGGGTAATAACATGAGAAAATTCCATGTGTGTAAAGCTAAACTTGCTCTTTATTAAGAGAAATACTACAGAGATTAAGCAACAGCAGCTAACATTCAAGCCACGTGCACACAGACAGGCTTCCTGGTGCCAAATTCTTCCCCTCCTGCAAGATGTTCTACTCCCTCCAAGTTCCATGCAGGTTGCTAAAGACAGCACCTTAGTTGCTCATTTAATGAATACAAGAGAGAGAGAGAGAGAGAGAGAAATTAGATTATATTGATTCTCTTACCTGTATGTATGTATTTTTTTAAAACTACATTAATGCAACATTAAGTGTCACAGTTATTGAGTTAATGGCACCTCTGACACCTCCTGGTCTCTGAGTGCACCCCCACTCAGGTCTCAGGCCACATATCACCACCTTTCTTGAGATGGAATCACATGATTCTCCCACTTTTAAACTAGGCCCTAGCTCAATTCTCCACTGGACTATATCTCAGCATGTCTGACTAATGTCAAGTACCTTCAATGTTGTTCCCCCCCAGGAGCAATGACAGTGTTAACAGAAACCAAACAGCCTCCTTAAAGCAAAGTATTATTTATTTAGAGCATATGCAATTAAGAGAAAACAGATCTTAAAACAACAAAATAAGCTATATGCATATCTATCTTATTATCAGATACCTATTAATCTTCCACTGAGTATCCTGGTAGGTCTAAGCTTCCTACAGACATCTCATCCGCCCACCCCAAGCCCTCTAGGATCTGGCTGGCATAGTCTGTTCTCTTAACTCAAACACACTGCTTCAGGGAGATTCTCCATTAAAAGCTGTTTAGCCCTTTTGATCCCCTTGACAATTACGCCCCACACGCCCCATCTCCTTCTCCTGAGAAAGGCTTTTTAATTGTTTGTTGTTCTTTGATTTCCAAGTTCCCAGCCTGGAAAAACAAGGTTTACAACTTTGCTGGAGACATGGAATAGGATCTTCAAAATCAATAGCTTCCCCCCGCCCCCTTGTCTTTCAAGTGTGCGATGGAACGTTCTTATGTCACTGTCCAGGTCATATATAGGGTTTATAAAATTCTTACCCAGCAGCATTCTTAGATTATTACATAACAGCCAATAATCTGCCACATTAAACATTAAAAAACCATTTTCAAATCTCCTTCATTTCAGTCTCATATTTCCCTAAAAATTTCTACACGAGTTTAGTATCCATTCAATTTATTGTTGAAAGTTATTTACATCAGAAATGCAGAAACATAAAACAAAGGTTATAGTAACAGTTATTTACAATAAAGGGATGAATTTCACAGCATTTTAAGCTTCTTTATGAACAATGTTTGGTGTTTTTCAGTTAGGGTCTTTCTCCACATTGCATATCACATTTGAGCCTGGCAGGCTGTGAACTATGGTCATAAATTTAGAGGCAGGATTTTCCAATAGTTAGGATGCTAGCCCGAGACTTGAAAACCATGGGTTCAGTTCTCTGCCCCAGACTTCTTGTGTAGCTCTGGGCAAGTCACTGTCTTTTTGTGCCTCAGTTTGCCATCTGTAAAATGTATTTCCCTACTACCCGTAAGAGGGTGCTGTTAGAAGCAATATCTAAAAGATTGTGAGGTACTGAGATATCCCATATATCCACCTCAAATAGAGAGATTAAATTTAAACATACAAGTCAGGAACAGAAAAAAATTAAAGTAACAGACACTGAATACTGACTCCTGCCATATGACCTGTTATAAGCCTCACCAATGTCATGTGACTCAAGCCAGGAACTAAAAAGCAGTCTCTTACCAGCACTTTTGTTTAGCACACTCTTATTACAGTAGTGGGCTAGCTTTGTAATCAACTGAGGAGCAACACCATTACCAATATTTTGGATGCTGTTCAAGAGAGTACAAATTATTTATAAGCTTTTTGTTTTTGGTTTGGGGGTGTGTTTTTTATAAATATCCTGGAAATAACTATAGATTCTTTATTGGAGTACAGTATTAATGGGCATTTTCATATAACAAACTAGTATTTTAGTCATACTCAGAAATGCTAATCACTATCATGTTTGTAACAAGTCCTCAACTTTCTGTAAAGTTCAGTGTGCAGTAAGATAAACAAGAGAATGCCAGGCCATGCTGAAAGGATGACTTCGAGTTTTACTTTTTAGCAGAATTTTATATTGTGTTAATATTAAATGATTAAAGAACATGACGGAAGGCTTGTGAGAGTCCAGTGAAGGTGTTGAGCTGCTTTATTAAACCAGCAGAAGGCCTTAATGCTATCAGGAATGGAAATCAATAGAGGCAGGTGTGGAGAGACTCTCTTTATAACTCCTTAAAACTGGCACAGTCATGTTAAGAAGTCCTGGGGGGGCAGAGTTGGGACAGTGACTATTTTTTTAAGCTAAGAATTTTAGAGAGAAGCCAATCAGTTGCTAAATTTACAGAATTAGACCATTCTTAACATGGTATGTTGGCGTTTAACACCTGGCTCAGCACTTATTGTATTAGCAAGACAAAGACTGTAGTGAATTTTTTAAAAAAGTACATTGCAATTTATGGATATATTGTCAAGCTCTCTCTGATCACCTTGGGCCTCGTTCTGCTCCCATTGAAATCAAGGCAGGTTTTTTTACATTGACTTCAGCTGGAGCAGACCTTCTGGACTTTGTTTGGATCTTACTTAGGTCAACGCTTGTGTGCCTCCATTGAGTTTGGCGGAGTTATTCATAATATGCATCAGTGTAAATGCTCGGAGAATCAGGCCCTCTGATTAACTCCAGCCCATCATGATATTCACTGCTACAATATCATTTTTTAAGACCCTAATTCATTTTGAAGCTTTGGTAAACTCATCCCAAGAACATTTTTCTTTTTTGTATATTTTGTTCTTGTTTTTTAATTTGAAATATGTTCTTATTTGTGGCTGGGATTTTCAAAGGGGCCTAATGGAGTTAGGGTAGGTCTGGTCAAAATTTTTCATGTAAATTGTTTTTCAATGGAAAATTACAGAACTTGTCAGACTAAACAAAATATTTTATGAAAATCATTTGCTTTCCATTAAAAATTTTGATTTAAAAAACAAAAACAAAGCAAAAAAAAAAGATAAAATTTGAAAATGTCAATGGGCACACCACCACCCTGCCTCCCAGACATACTTTCCAGCCAGCTTTAACTGAAATTCAAATGCAACCTGGGCATCTAACTCCCTTACGCCCCTATGGAAATCCCAGCTTCTGCATTTTCTGACCATTATTTGGTTCTGTTAAATTATTTTCCATGACACTTATGAATATAGGCCAATATTTTCAAATGTAGATACCTAGAGTGAGGCACTGAAATCCGTAGTTAGATACCTAAATAACATCTGCCTGGTTTTCAGAGGTGCTGAGCACCTATAACTATTACTGACTTCAGAAGGACTCCAAGTACTCAGCACATGTACACATTCTAAAAATCAGGCCAATTTTATATGAATTTAGGGTTGCAATTCTCTAAGATGTCTATAGAATTTAGAGACATTTACCATTATGTTTAATGGAAGAAATATGGCTGAATCACCTAGATCATAGCTTCTGAACTTGGGGCTCACAATTCCCTGAGATCCACAAATAAGAGTCAGAGGTTGGACGCACACGGCTCTTCCCAACTGGCTAAACAGGAGAGGATCTTGGCTACATCCCAGCTGGTTGGGATGAGGAATGGAGGGGATCCCAATGCGGAAAAGGTTGACAACCAATTCTTAGTCTGCTTTGAAAACCTCAACCTTTTTACCTAATTTTAAGCACCTACATTTGACAACTGTAGAAAATATTAAAGCAATTCTGAAGATTTGACCATAAGCATGATTTTTCATTAATTAAATCCCCATAAAAATTCATGAAAACAAATCTTGAATTATTTAAGAAGTAAAACCATTAATACATAACATAACTAGGCAAAGTGAATCCATACATTCAATAGCTCCTCTGCTGTACTGGCAGGCTGCCAGGCAATTTACAAACAAGTTAATTTAGATGCTCCCGAATAGCTGTGAACAAACTAATAATGTGTAAAAATAAAAATAGAGTCCCAACACTATCCCTGTTTAGAATACCCAGCAAGAGTAGGGAGAAAGGACTATCACATTTCTCCTGAATAAGCAATCTGCCAAATTCTGTAATTTGTTTAAGATACGAAACACCTGACTCAAATTTTAACACAGTGAGGGCAAGGGGAGAACACATTTATGGGGAAATGTTTATTCAATTTCTAGGCTGACATATCAGTCATGTCAGATTGGGTTGTGTCATTCACACTCCAATGTAGCACATCATGCCTGTCAAACTATAATGACACTTGACCAACATAACACAATGTAGTAAAAAATCTGATTATATCTTATCTATTTGTGTTTTTGAAAAGCATAGCAGATTGCGTGTCCTTTAAAGTATAACAACTTTTATCCTGGGCATGTTGTCAGCTCACTGTGCAACTGTACAGAGATTTATCTCAGATTATTCTCTGATCCAGTATTCACAGATAAATACCACGTGTAACATGTTTGCACAATTGAGAAAAAACAAAATTATAAACGTAAAGTCCCTGTAATAGATAGCCATCCAACTAATGTATCTTCACAGTGTTCACTAGAAAGACTGATTTTCAGATGATTATCAAAATAAGATACTACATGTTGTACGATTCACAGCTCAAGCATTATGTACAAATACAAAATAGACATAGTGGGATCCTGTAGCGAGGCGATGGGATAACCCACAGCCCCGCTGAGGGACGAACCTCCCCTAACACCAACGTGAGTGAAGCTCCTGGGTCCTGCACCCGCCGCTCAGAGGTCACGGCACAGACCCAGAAGTATAAAAGCCCACCTGCAGAGCTCAGTTGAGAACCAGCCGCCAGAGAGACCAGACATCTGTGGCCGTGCTCCCACTTGGGAGACGGCAGCAGGCATGGGGCTAAGCCTGCCCCGTGCCTGCTACCCTGAGGAGGACTGGCCGAGCCGGCCCCGTGCCTGCTACCCCGAGGAGGAGCCGAGCCTGCCCCTTGCCAGCTACCCGGAGGAACCGATGCTGCTGGAGACCGCCGAGGACACTGGCGTGACCCAGGTATCCTACGAGGGGGAGTGTGGAAGTAGCCCGGGGGCAGCCGACCCCAGTCTGGCTGCAGCACTGCCAGAGCCACTGTCTGTGTGTTGCGGCCAGGATCCCCACTGACAGCTGCGAGTTTCCGCCACTGCTAGGGCCCCGGGCTGGGACACAGTGGAGTGGGAGGGCCTGCATCCCCCTTGCCACCCACTCCTTGGGTGGCAGACTCCCCCTTTCCCTGGCCTGGAGAGGCTGGGACCTCTTGCTTATTGACTCAGCCCCTGCTTAAGGGCCTGAGTTCCTGACTGTTTGGTTGCTGCCCCGCCCTAACCTAGGGCCTGGGCGTCTGTATAGAACTATTGGCTCAGCCCCGGCCTAAAGGGCCTGAGCCCCTAACTGTGGGTTTGCTGTCCCCCACTACCACAGGACCAGGACTGACAGTGAACTAGAGCGAGGCGGTGGGATACCCCACAGCCCCGCTGAGGGACAAACCGCGGCCAAGCCCCATTACATGTCCCTAAGAAACATTTTATAGCCACTGAGAGCATACTCTTACCCAGCTACATAGAGGTATATTCCAATGATGAGTTAGAGTCAGTGATTTAAGGTATGGAAACTATGAAAAAAGACTGAAAAAAATTAGTTTCTTAATTTTACCAGTAGATATTCATGATCTTGATTATGCCCCAAGAAGATTGTTGCCATTAACTACACTAGGGGCAGGATCAAGCCCTATTTCAGCCATATTTAGTTCTCATGAGAAATGTTTTGGCTATAGGATTTTGCCAAATTAGTGAAGGTCATGGAATGAAAACTCACTGAAAATATAATTAATGGTCACCATTAAACATATGTGACTCATAATGCTGCAAAAGGAAGTCAAAGCTTAAAAGCAAACATCAGCTGGTATAAATATCAAGCAGGCCAGACACAAAGCTAGCAGATAGGATTGGTTCAGATTGACACAGAAATCAGTTCTACACTGATTGCACTACCTTACACCCAGGCATCCGCAAGGAAAAGATGGTGTCAGAGTTTAGTCCAAACTCTCTGCAATATCCAAAAAATGTATTGTGAGTAAATAACCAATTATTCTTTGCTCTCTCTAAACTCTCCATTTACTTTGAGCCAAAGTGGCAATCACCTCAGTAATTTTTCATTCCCAAACTCTGAAGATCCTCCCAGTATGGCAATTCCCTTTCCAGCCTGGGAAAGCTAGATCCAGCTTCCCTTAAAGAGCATCAGTGCTGTTTTCAACCAGCGAGAAAGATTCACTACTGAGGAATATTATATACTTCCCCCTTCCCCAATGGATTGAGCCTGATATCCCCAAAGTGCTCCCAAGCACCTAACAGCACAGCATGGGCAGACCAAGTAAAGAGTCACAAACTTTAACTCCTTGCTCTGTGCTACTGCCAAACTGGTCTGTACTAGCATTTACAGTGGCCTTTCTGGGAATCACTGGTGCCTCTCACTGAGCAAGATTCTGATCTCTGGGAAGCTATAACAGAAATTGTGAGGGGACAGCAGGATGGGACGATGGCCTGCCTGCCACTGAGCCATGCTAGTGAAATAGCAGTTGGGATTAGTGGATGCTGTGGGAGAAGCATGATTGACTGATGTTAGATTATTATCAGTTGTGATCATGTGTCTCTTGTTTAAGCAAGACCTGTGATGAAGAAATAGCAGGGCAAATATACTACTAGACATGTCTAGCTTTCTCAACTGTTTTTTCTGAGTGAGCTGAAGAGTTTCCTAAAGCAAGACATTGGAAATCTCAATATTGCTTTCTATAAATGTCAAGTTCTAAAGTGTAGGCCAATCGCACACAGAGGTCTGAACCCTGGTAACATGCACTGAATGCCAACAGTTTACACTCCTGTAGTGTGTGTTCCTTGAAATGGCAGCCCTTCTCCCTTCTCAAACAATTACACAGACATATATATTTCATTAAATACACCCAAGGGCACTCTCAGACAAATAGGAGAAGGTCTTTGCTGGAATCCAATACAGTGGAAGAATGTATAACAACATACTTGACTATCAAGATGGGATATGTTCCATTCTTTGCAGTTATTACATTCCTTAGTCAATCCTTTACAGATCAAATGTTCTAGATATTTTATGGAAAAGTATAGTTCCTGTAAGTACACGCCTATAAAACAATAAATTGCTAAAACAGTCAGATTAACTTGCATTCTTCTGTAGATCCAACAATCATCTAAACTGGTTCAGCATTGCCAGTGCAGTCCAGTCACATCCTAGGACTGTGATAAGTGTACAGTTTGTTTCTATAATATCATTTTGTAAAAGATTAATTTTCTGCATGCTGTTTCATTGGCAATTGCAACAAAATAGCTGTTATTTCATCCAACCCCTTCACAAATGAAAAAAATGCATGATTTTGAAATGAGTTATTTTCATTCAAAAATTAGCCTGGTTTTGTTTAGAAATGCTTTTGCTCAAAAACTGGCCCATCTGTACTGGAAAACGGGATTGGATCTTGCTTGAAATATTCACATTAAAGTACGTGAATATTTCAAGCAAGATCCGGACCAAATGTCTTTGAAATTTTTAAGTTCATTAAAAAAGTAAATGTTTTAATTTTGGGTATCTGAAATGTTTGCAACTTTTACTAATATTCTGCTCTAGCCCTAGCTGAGAAGAGAAATATCCTTTTTGTCTCTCAGTGTGTTGCTGCTAGAAACAAAGAACTACATTCGCCTACTATTTCTCACACTGAGTAATACCCTACTCAGAGAAAAGAGTCATTGAAGAAAATAAGTCTACCTGAAGAGTTAGGTGCTGCTCGGTGTGAGTGAGACAGACTCTGGCCCAGAACAAATCATTTTAATTTTAAAATTCCCTGATTGAATTATATATAATCTTATTTTCAGGTCCAAGTCATAACACCTACAAAAACCTTGTTAAATCTTGATGCTTTGTTCATTCTTCTTTAAATTGAAATACCTATTTAATTTTCATGCAATATTTTAGCAGTTATTTAATATTAAATGCTTCCACATACAATGCCTACCTCTCTGCTACAAATTGCTTTTATTAGTAATGAATCCTAATGTTCAGTTTGCATTCTGCTTTGAAAGAGCCAGCCATTCTTGGCATTCTTTTCTCTCCGCTTTGATATATTGGAGCCATTTCCCTGGGCAGCAATCAGTGCTGATAAAAAGGGTGAAACTCAATTCACAAACAGAAAGCATATTTGGGTGTAAATGAAAGTGTTTGTTTTCAGTGTGTATCAGCAAAGCTGGATATATTGCTTCAGTTTGACAATGAATTCATATAGTAAGATGCATATTGGCATTTGAGAGGATTTAAAACAAGTGCTGATTTACAGTGTTTAGGCCTAGCTTTAATTTTTGATTATAAATATCTAAATAGAACTAGTGGGAAATGGTATCATCTTCATTCACAAATATCTAAGCACGCATTATTTATCATGCAATGTTATTGACTGAATAGTAGTATTCAGCTCTCACAATTTAGATGTAAGTCAATCTCATTTTTACAAGAAATCTATATACCTCCATCTTAGGGTTTTATACTACTGTCCGTCACCACAGATTCTGAGCTCCTTCAACATGAAATCAATAGCAAAATCCCTAATGGACTTCATGGAATCTCTGGCACACCTGCCTCTTCAGGGTAAAGACTTTGCTTGGGTAGGATTTTGTTCTGTGGTTGGTTTTGTTTTTTTCTTTAGATTTTATTAATTTACTTGTTTGTTTTGGTAGGGGCTTCCAGGAAGAAGGCAGTGTCATTGTTGTGCGTATCATTCTTACAGAGGAAAGGCCTTTGTGAAGAGTAAGGTTTGTGCAACGTTTCCTAAAGACAATTCACATATATGCGTGTTTGGGACGCCGAGGGGAAGGTGTCTTTTCCACATCTGAGTGAAGCCATTCCCATTCGGTTCAGTAGGGGCTTCAGCTGCCAAAGAGTTTGGGGTTGTTGTTTTTTTAGTTATGACTCAAGATTTGTCACCATTAGAGTTTGGGGAGTGTTCACAAAGTGTAATGCCCTTTCTGGTGCTGAAGATAAAGCCGCTCCCTCTGGTATGGTTGCTGCTGAGGCCAGCCCCGTGGCCAATTACTTCATTCTAGCATTTCTATATTCTACATTCTACCATCATCCAACACATTTGTCATAAAGTGAATTGTCTTAACCACACAAACTTCCAAGTTACCAAATGAGAAATTCATACCAGAATTTTGCTTGCATTTCAAGAGACCCATGGAGTATATGTGATGAAAGGCGGGATACAGGCAACATCCATCAAAAGGATTGAAAGAATAGGCAAAGTAAATATGTGCACATACAGAACACTGTCTTAAATACCACCCAAGTCAGCCTGATCCCCACTAAGGTCCCATATTGTGTCCAAAACATTACTAGGCCCTGTACACTGCACACAGATAGTCACAAGAGTGAGGAGGACTCCACAAATGTATACTAAAATAACTCTAGCAGGAGCAGCAGAGTTTGGCAGACCAATGACTGTTCTTGTCCTTGTCACCATGCATTGGCTGGATATCACAGCTGGTGTCCTAGCAATGCCAGGGAGCCTGGTTGCCCCTACCAGTGATGGAGATTGCTTCTTGTGATGCAGCTAGTGTTTAAAGCTGCAGTGGGACAATTTATACAGGAGATGGGCCACTGCCACAAAGTTTGGATCTGGACCTAAAAGCTGAACCTTTTCATAGTTCAGCATGTTCTCTCTGGTGTTTGGATTGGGCCCATCTCTACTTCAGTTACTTCTTTTTGGGCCACTTGTTCAACAGTAGAATAGGTTCGATTACACATTAAGGTATATAGGTACTTCAGAAATGCAGATAAATGGATGAGCTGGATTTTCCCCTAGGCATGGCCTCTCTCCTGCTCATTCCTTTGTTCTGCTTTAACCTCCCAAGATGAGTTACACTCATTTTGCAGATTCACAGAATCTCCCACCAGCACAGGTTTCATCATTTTGGTCCTTACACCCAATTTCCAATCATCTTGAACTTCACAACTACCTCTCCACCATTAAGTCACCACAATTTTCTCCTCCCAACCCCCCCACACAAATGCACAGTCTTAATGCTGGCTTGTACCTGCATTTGTGTGTGGTGGTTGGGAGGGTTGGTTTGGGCAGCATTTAAGGGGATTAAAAATTAGTTTAACGTACATCCAAATTAGGTGCCACCTTCATTCCAAGCAAATTGTTTGTGACCTTATGAGTCACAAAGCTTAGATGTTCGTGAGCAAGAGAAAGCCCTTGGGAAGCACACATCAGAAAGGAATCATGGCCACCATATCATTAGGTGTGGTATATGCGGTCATCTGCACCTCTGGTAGCTAATGTGAGAGGGGTGATGCCAGGCCTCCCCTTTCAGGAATGGAGGGCCTGTTGGAATGACAGTGTAACTCTTCTGCCAGGTGGAGCCAGCAGCAACAAGGGCCGGGTTCAGTATTTAGGGGTTCCTTTTCAACAATACAACACAAAACCAGCTCAAGCCCCCACTCAGTGACCTGGGACAATTACACATGCCCCCAATGGGTACCTCTAAGAGGCAATACTTCCCCTCTCGCAAGTACAGAGTCTGAGTGTAGCAAAAACTTTTAATAAAAGAAGGGAAGTAACTCAGCATTAATTTGAGAAAACACCACAACTAGGGTTCATAAACACAAACCATGAGCAAGAGACCCACTCCTAAGTAAGTTGGGCAGTGTCCTTTTCCACTCAGGTTCTTAAGTCCAGCAACCCAAAAGTCAATTTAATGTGCTCGTCCCTTCTCTGCACCCCTCTCACAGTTGCTGTCCTTGGCCACTGCAGCCCCAGAGTTCAGAAGTTCATCTGCAGAGTTCACCTCTCACCCTGGGTGGAAGTGGGGGGGGGTAAGGAGGCACTCGTTCACCACCCAACAGCGATTGCTGCACCTCTCTGCGGGGCTTTGCTCTGGCCTTCTCCGCCAGCTGCCCTGCTGGCGGCTTGCTGTGCCTATCCGCTGGCCGCTCGCCAAGATATCTTCAAGGCCCCCCACTTAACACAGCTCTTAGTGATGTCAACTGTTAGTGGGGGAGCCTCACTGCTGGTACACACTAGGCAGTCTCTTGCAATAGAGACACTGTCCCAAAGTAGGTCTAATACTTAGACCTAAGTATCCATGATTTCTGCATGTAACAAGACCCTCAACTGAGTCTAAATTAGCTCTTTTATTATACCGTGGAGAGAGGAAGGGTCAAATGGTGTGTAGGACCCTTAAACAGGGCCCACATCACCAGGTACAAGTACCTGTCCCCACCCTCTATCAACTCATTGTACTTTGGAACCCATGTCCTCTGCCAAGCAAGTGCTGTTCAGTTGAGGGTGAGTCCCCACCATTGGAGTATGCCAGGTACAGTTCTGCTGACCTGGGTTATAACAAGGATAACAATGCTTTATTACTCCTGCCCCAATAACAAGGACACCAGCCACAAGTGATCATTTGGGAAAGCAGTGCCATCATGCTGAGCACCTAGGCAGGGCGGGTGTGTCCATACAAAGGAGATCAGCTCCTGAAGTCCTTTCCCACAGCTCACCACTAGATGTCAGGGGAGAGCTCATTCAGACTCTGCTTACACCAGCTGTGACTATATTTCCCAAGGGGACTGTGCCCAGCCTGAAGTTCTAATAGGGGGTGGGCTTTTTTTCTTTGCACAGAAAATATTGTCATAGAAACACAGTTTTCCAGAGAATTGTACATATATGTTACCATATTCTGCCTACCTAAAACTCCTCCCATACTTTTAACTGGATAAATTAATCTTAACTTCCTCTGCTAGATGGTAGCTCTGTTCCACCCCAGGAGGGATTGTATAGCACAAGATACATTATTTCCTATACACAGTCTTTTGTAAATCTCTAGAGAAAGCCTGTAGAGTAGTTACGGATGTTTCTGGATGAAAGGTGCAAGGCTAATGAAAGGTCATTGCCATGTTTCCTTTCCAAACTTCTTCCAAATAGCTTGTTCTTCGGCTATGCCTGGATTCAACTTACAACTTTCTGATTGGCTCTAGTTGAAAGTCTCAGGTGTAAATGCAAACACTGTATGTTTCTCCTACAGTGATAGTGGGTAACTCTGGTGCTTTCAATGCATTCCTCATGCATCCAGCTAAAGGCAATTTTTAGTTTGGTTCATTATTTGGTTTGATAGAACATGTTCTCTGTCTTTGCTGAATTACTGAACACACCTGTATTGGTCCTTCTGAGAGACAAGTGATGAATTCCCACTGTCCTCTCCCACTTCAAGAAAGTTAAATGTTATTGCCATGTACAGAACATTTCGGGTCAGATTATGTTTTTTTTAAAACAGACAATAGTACCACTTCCAAGAGAGTTGACTAATGACATGCTTCCAAAACTTTAGTGAATAAGGAGGAGGTCAATATAGCAAACTATTCTAATTGACATTTTTGGTATGTATCAGCAAAACAGAAAAGGAAATTAAATTACTGTTTATGCAAGTGTAGCAAAATATGTTCATTGCCAACCTTTTGATTGAATTGTAAAAGACTGTCCTTCCAAATACATGGGGAAAGAATTTGTTCAAAATTCTTTTTAAATTGTCCCATTGATTTTGTCAGAGCAAAGTCAGGTGTGTTTTTGTTTGCTTGTTTTTGTTTTTCTTTAAATTTGGACAGTCATAGATGAATTATAACAAAGTAATTAACACCCATATTTCCTCAATGAAGAAAATATAATAAAAAAATTGTACGTTAAATAAGGCAAAAGAAAAGAAATTTTCAGTCATATAAAAGACAGGATAGTTAGAAAAATAAACACATTAGAAAACGATTAAATAGAAGAAAAGAGTTTATATTAAAATGTGTATATTTTTAAAAGGAAAGGGTTAGCCACTTAAATTATAAAGTTAACAAGTTACAATTAATTTAAATTTGGTCTCTCTCCAAGGATCCACAAACTCACACACATGGGAGTTTTGCATTGGGAAAGGAGAAATCTTGACTTAAAGGCAAGATCCTCTCTTATCTCTGAGGATCTCTTCAGCTCTGATCAAATGATCAAACTAAACAGCATATGGATATGGAAGATAAAACCTTAAAGGATACCTAGGATATCCACTTGAAGCTCCCACTCAGTTCAGTACACAGAGGCACAGATTTGATGCCATTAAATGGATATAGGGGAAGTGGCTTGCACCTCCCTTACTGAGGTGCTGCCGGGTGCTGGTTTAGCCCCCATGCAGGGTAGAACAGCTCTGGGGTCTGTTTAACTAGAGGCCCTGCTGCAGGTAGCAAAAAACAAAATTAAAATGTTTTGTACATGAACTAAAACACCCCACTGAGACTAGTTCCCATTCAATTCCCAGGCTCACATTTCCATTTTAAAAAAATGAGCCTATCATATACGAAAAAAATTAAACAAAATGAAATTGTCCTATATCTAAAAAAAAATTAAGATTTTGAGACTAGCTTCTTATGCATTTTGGAAGACTGTCGCAGCCTTTAGAAACATGGCTAATTCTCGTAGTAAAAACTGTGAGTAAATGAAAGTACCCCCTGGGCCAGATCCTCAGCTGGTGTAAATCAACAGAACTCCATTCCCTTCAATGAAGCAATGCCAGTTTATATCAATTGAAGATCTGCTCCTACATTTTCAAAAGAGTACGCTCAAAAGTGCACGTGCTTTTGGCCATGCCTTACTTGTTCATGTAAACTGTGATTCCGTGCATGGGCACATGCATGTGCAAATACCCAATTCACATTCATGTATTTGAAGTGGTGCTCATGCAAGTCAGGCACACAAAAAGTGTGTGCATTCTTTTGAAAATCTGGGGCCATATCTTGTAAATAAACAAACAAGTTGAGAGAAGATTTGGGAATTTAAGCTTGGATTTTGAAGATGAAAAAAACAAAATGATCCAAAAATACACTGTGGCAATTACCCCACATTTCATAATGAAGAAAATATAAACAAAATGGCACACTGCATCTACACAGCCGGTCTCATTCTGCTTTCACATACACTGGTGTAATTCAAGAGACGTCACTGGATTTATGCTAGTGTTAAACTGGAATAACTTAGAGCAACATTGGGCCCAGCATCTCCACTTAAGAATTAAACTATCCTGCAGCTGAGAATATCTACTAAAAAGCCATTGCTATTAAAAGAACTTTATCATTGCAGTTGATATCTGAAACCTTGGAATTAAAGGTGAGATCCTGGCCCCATTGAAGTCAAAGGAAGTTTTGCCATTGACTTCAATAGGACTAGGATTTAAGGGTCTAAGTAGAAATGATGTATGCTTTCTTTCTTTTGTTATTTTCTCCTTTGTGAGAAGCTCTACTTTAAAAAAAAAAAACACACGAACATCATTTGTTTGCGCCATCTTGAACAGCCTTCAAAATAAATAAAGGAAAATTGATTTACTGAGACGTGAATGAATGGGCCAATAACAAATCTAGCAATGAGATGTGGCAAAATGACACATTTACTAATATCCTCACAGTCACATGCTTAAAATTCTCCATCTAGAAGAAGCGAAATCATCTGCTTCTCACCATCTGGCCTCCATGAAAAGAACTACAAAAGCATACTAAAGTTCTATGATTTACAAAGTCAGCTGCATGCTAGAGATTAATTTATATGGGATAAAGTTTAGTATGGTAATAATTAAGCCTTTACTGAGTCTTAATTTAGGGATAGAAAATAGCTGCCCCAACCAGGAATCTGTAACTTGTCATAGAAGTGAAGGAATTAAATGTGTGCATGCACCAATGTAAAATGAGTGCTAGCACCTGTACATCTATGGGAATTAATCCCTAAAATTTCCTGATGAAGATAAGATCTGGTCATGCAGAGCAGAGGCATTGGGCATCCACAAAGATGGCCCATTAATGTGAAGTGGAGGTGTCAGTGGGCTGCCCTGACCCAGTGTGAGCACCAATTACATGCCAAATACTATAAAGAATGAAATGGATTCAGTCTAACCTGGTATTTTCACACCGCCATTTCTACCCTCTTGTTTTCCACAAACTAATTACAAAATGAAGCTATGTTGGAATGTTTGCTTTCACTGAGAATTTTTGGAAAATAACTTGCTGCCTAGATTTCACATGTAATAGAGGAAACTGATAGGAAGACAGAAAATCCAAAAATATTTTGAAACAAAAAGTAAAACCCACTGAGACCATCCCCAGTATAAACTCCCTGTCATGTTTCCTGATATGGCTGAGCCACAGTGGCTCACAACTGAGTGGCTACTGTCCAAACAGTCCAAATAGTCCAGAGATATAGGATCTTTCCCTGAATCCATACTTATAGCTTCTTCTCACAGAAAACAAGCTGACAGGGTCACTACCCACATGGGCTTTTCCTTTGATGATGGAGAGTGAGGAATGCATTCTGAGTCTTGGACCTCCAATCATCACACACAATGACCACTTGCTTTGAAATTAGCATTCTTCTGTTAAACAATGCAAGTAACATCCCACCAAACACCAAATACAAATAAATTTAACAATGACTGTGATCTATACTAATACACAAGTGAATTGGCCTGGGGCTGTGGCATGAGCTGGGGAGTCACACTCCCCAAACCAATTCTCCACTTACAGTACAGCTAGCCTTTGTGAGTGTGTGTGGAGGGACAAAAGACGCCTCCTCCCCTTGAGGATCCACCATGGGAACCAGTCACAATCACAGCCCTTGTGCTCAGGGCAGTGTAAGGACTGCTCCTGGCTAGTGGTGCTACCCAGCAAGAAACAGAATTGTAAGCTCTCCAGAGCAGAGACTTTTTATTTTTTTAAATAAAACTCATGGACTTTAAGGCCAGAAGAGACCATCGCAATCATCTAATCTGACCTCCTGCAGATCACAGGCCACAAAACCTCACCCACTCACTCCTGCAATAGATCATAACCTCTGGTTGAGTTCCTGAAGTCCTCAAATCTTGATTTAAAGACTTAAGTTACATAGAATCAACCATTTACTCTAGTTCAAACCAGCAACTGACCCATGCCCCATGCTGCCAATCTGACCTGGAGGAAAATTCCCTCCCAACCTCAACTATGGTGATCAGTTAGACTCTGAGCACATGGGCAAGATCCACTAGCCAAACATCTGGGAAAGAATTCACTGAGTAACTCAGAGCCCTCCCTGTCTAGTGTCCCAACTCTGGCCAGTGGAGACATCTGCTAACAGCAGTCATGGATGGGAAAATGGCCATTGTAGGTAACCGTATCATACCAACCCCTCCAGAAACTTATCATGCTCAGTCTTGAAACAAGTTAAGTTTTTTGCCTCCCACTGGTCCCCTTGCAGGGCTGTTCCAGAACCTTCATCTCATTTCAAGCCTAAACTTGTTAGTGGCCTGTTTATATTATTTGTTCTTGTGGCAACATTGGCCCATATCTTAAATAACTCCTCTCCCTTCCTGGTGTTTGTTCCTTTGATGTATTTATAAAGAACAATCGTATCTCCCCTTTCAGTTTTCATTTTGCCAAGCAAAAAAGCTAAGCTCCTTAAGTCTCCTCTTGTAAGGCAGGTTTCTCCATTCCTCCAATCATCCTAGTAGCCCATCTCTGCACCTGTTCAAACTAATCTTTTTTAAACGTGGGATACCAGACTTGCACACACACAGTGTTCCAGATGAGGTCTCACCAGTGCCTTGTATAATGGTAACAACACTTCCCTATCTCTACTGGAAATACATTGCCTGATGCATCCTAAGATTATATTAACCTTCTTTCATTGTCACATCACATTGGCAGCTCAAAGTCATAGGAAACATTCTTGTTGTTAGTCCCTAAATGCATGACCTTGAGCACTGCACTATTAAACTTTATCAAATTTCTATTAATTCAGTTTTCAAATCATCCAGATCTTCTTGTATGATATTCCGGTCCTCCTCCATATTGGCAATACCCCTCCCCCAACTTTGTGTCATCCACAATATTTTTTAGCACACTCCCACTTTTTGTGCCAAGATCACTCAGGAAAATATTAAATATTAGTGTTTGTACAGCGCCTGTAAAATGGGACTGGTGGTCCTAGTTGCTACCACTATACAAATAATAAATATGAATAAATAATAATAATGGTCCAGCTGCACCACCATAGATTGCCAGCCAAGCTGGAGGAGGCACACTGCATCTCCTGAAGAATAACAGAGGGTGCACTCCACCCACTGCCTGGCAACTCCAGAAGGAGGCATTGTACCCTCCCTTGTATCACCCACCAAGGCAGGGCAATGCAGCTCCACCCAACCCAATCCATGGGGCAATGGTTTAAAGGCAGACTTCAGCCCAACGCTAATACACCTGCAAAAGAAATGTTTCCCCACACCATCCTTTTATCATTAGTATTGACATCACCCTAATGTTTTATCTCCAGCCATTTACAAAGACAACTTCACAGTTCTTAGTTTCCTAGTTCTGATTAGATTTGTTGTTTCTCTCACACAATCCTTTTTCCTTTAACTGTTTTAGTTCTCAGCACTGAAGTAAAATCTATAAATTCCATCTTCAAAGAAAATCTGTTCCCAACTGTTGTCCTCCAGCAGTATTCTCACATTCTGTATCCTCACAAAAACAAGATCTTCTCTGACCAATGGCTCCCTCCCTCCCCCCCCCGTATGTGTTTCTCTCTCTTTAAAAAATATACATCAAAACCCCAGCTTCCCCAATGTCCCTTCCTTGGTCACTGGTAACCAAGGAAACCAGATACTATGGTAACTCAGGGATGAAAACCATGCATTCAATATTCCTTAATCTCCTAACTGGGTTGAAAGTCCTTGTCTTTTACCTTCCCCAGGTGCTGAAGCAGCAACAATAAAAACAGTAGCAGTAAGCCCTCGTTTTCACTCATGTAGCGTGTTTAGCTATGTAAATATTATGTGTGTGTTTTCTGCATGCTGCACCTTTAAATCTCTAAGGCAGAGCCATTTTGTATTCTATTCAGTGCAGGTTGTTACAAATGAGGCACACACGGTAAGTGCTCTCATTGAGATTACACTTCTTTTGTTCCTCGTTTGGTTCCTTGTTTGTTCTTTTAATCTCAAATAAAAGTCATTATGACTACATTTGAGGTGCTCTTTGTGTCTGGAAAATCACATTTCACATTTTCCAGTGCGAGTCTAAGCTCTGAACGTGTTGATACTTGTTGCCCATCCAGTGGCTCAGCAAAAGGAATGATTTGGTTTCAAATAATTCACATGAGCTGGGATGGAATATGGAGTGTTCCTGCCTTCCACAATTTCAGAACAAATTTTATACTGTATATCCCGACCCTGCTCCCATTAAATTCTATGACAAAATTCCTATTGACTTCAGTGAGTAATTCTGGAGTAGAGTACACTTTATACTACAAAGGCATGGCTTTTAGTGGCACACTTTTTATAGCTGTTATAGTTTAGGGAGATAAATACTAATTGCACACATGGTTCAGTATAAGAGAAAGTGACTTCTAAAGCATTTATAAAGTGCTTTACAAATTAATTGTCCTTGTTAGCACCTAATTGAAACAGGTACATATCTCCATTTTCAAATGAGAACTATCACAGAAGGAATCAGTTTCAGTGCAGACTAGAACTCTTCAGCTATGTCTACAATATGAGGTAGTGGTACAGGGAAAGTTATGATAGATTTTACTGAGTGAACACAACAGCTATGGTGCAATGAATTAATCTCTGGACACGTGTCTTCATTTTACTGACCTGCTGCTGTGGACATCACACAGTACGTAAATCACAGTATAAAGAACCCACGGAAATGTTGCTTTTTGTCAGCGTAACACACTGATGTCTACGCAAGTGATTGTTAAATTCACATACTATATAATTAGCATGAAACTTCACTTGAATATAGTGTGTTTTTAAAATCTAACCTGACGTTGCAGGATTGTGCTGGTGCTTTCTGCGTTTAAACAATCAGAGCAAAAATAACCTGCATGTGTGCATGTTCATTCCTCAGAGCTTGCAAGATTACTGCTTTTCAATGAGTGAGAGTGAGCCTCAAAAAATAAACAAACCATTGAGCCTGGTAGAAATTCAAATGTTTGCAGATGTAGAGGTCATTGAGGCTTCATAGAAAATTATATATAAAGCTTGTCAGGTACCTGAAGTTTCCCAAGGTTACTCAGCTTTAAGAGACAATAGAACCTTTTTATAAATGCAGCATTTATTTTTATTGGCAGCACATTTGAAATACAGCTAAAAATTCAACAAGATCTATCCCTTTCGCCATCAGGGTACGTCTTCACTTACCGGAGGGTCCGGCGGCAGGCAATTGATGTTCTGGGATCGATTTATCGCGTCTGGTTGAGACGCGATAAATCGATCCCGGAAGTGCTCGCCGTCGACGCTGGTACTCCAGCTCGCCGAGAGGAGTACGTGGCATCGACGGGGGAGCCTTCCTGCCGCGTCTGGACCCGCGGTAAGTTCGGACTAAGGTACTTCGAATTCAGCTATGTTATTAACGTAGCTGAATTTGCGTACCTTAGTCCGAAGTGGGGGCTTAGTGTGGACCAGGCCAAAGTTGGTCTCGGCTAACGCCTCTCCAGAAAAACTTAAGGCACATTGGCGAACCAATGTTGTGAAAACTTACACTGCTGCTGCCAGTGCTGTGCAGTATTACAGGACTCCAGCCTCTATGGTCCAAAATTTGGCACCTTTCTAAAACAATCCAAATGTAAACAACTCACATGGATAAACTCAGTAATGGATAAACTCTGTAGGGTAGGTCAGGCTGATTCTACTGGACGCAAGTCAATGAGTTGTGCCTCTCTGAATTTGGCCCCATGGATACATTTTTCTGAGTGCTGGATCATTTCCTAACACGTCACCCAAAATAAAGTGAGCTGTGTGCAAGTTTCTCAGTGCTGTCTGTGATTATAACCTGAATACTTCGAGATGGAAATTTCTTATGTGCAGGTCACGGAGTCAAAGGAGATATGATTTAAAAGAAACAGATATACTGCATTTCCAGATCTGGTGTAAGCAGCTATGACTCCCCTGAACTCAAAATTTCTAACAAGTGGAAACTATGGAACCATACTGACGAAGCCCCAGCATGTGACAGGAAAAGAAGACACTCAAGTGAAAATGCCAGTACAGAATACAAAGACTTCTTTGTCAGTAGTTTAAGAGAATGTACAGGGGAATCCTTTGAAAAAGAAATGTAAGAGTCTAATAAGAAATAAAATTAAAGTGCCTGGTATGGAAAGGAAGCTGTCACTTCCACACTAATTAGCTGTACCTTTTCTGTGTGGAAAGGCAGAGGTATGGCTGTAATCCCACTATATTCTAAAAACAAGAAACATATTTGCTAGACCAATGAGCTCTTTTGGTACATCTGGTAGCAGGTAAGCACTCAGTTGGGTCATTTCTACCTTCACCAGCATGCATTTGTGAAGACAATGAGAAGCCCTAGGGAAGATCTGAGACGTCATGTCAATAGTTTAGCTGGAGAGGAACACAGAAGATGTTTTTGAAAACAATAATGAGAGGTTTAGTTAAGAATTTTTTTAAACAATGTTTCCATCTGAGATATTAAGAACGGTATATAGTACACAGCGACGGGCAATCTCCATGTGTTTTAAAAAGGGTTACTTATCTTTATGCTTGAAACTCCATTCAGTCAAATGTGCTGCTCTACGTTTTGTACTACTTATTTCAATAATTATATAGCAAGGGCCCAGTCATGCAGCCCTTATTCACGGGAGTAATTCCATTGAAGCCAACAGGACTTCTCACGTGAGAGAGGGCTGCAGGATTGTCTCCTGCATTGGTCCAATGTAGTGAGTATTTTCTAGATTTCCAAAGTTTTACATATACACATACACACATTTAATGAGGAACCAGTACAGAAAGCAGAGCCTGGGGATGATGGACTCTGGGCTGTCTGTGTTCCTAAGCAGACAGGCTGCTGTGTCTTGGATCAACTGTTGCTTTTTTAGGGTGGAGATGAAATCATCTTCCAAGGACATGCTTAATTAATTAATGCCTAATTTCTCCCTGTATTCCTTTGCTGCAGTAGTATTTAATGTTCGTGGCTATTAAAAGTAACCTGCAACGTGGGTTTTTATTTAATTGCTTACGTGTGTTTTGTTTCCTTTTCCCCTCTGAGCTGTTACTTGGCCTTCAGTCTTTTGTCTCCTGTGTTGTCATTGTATCATTAGTTCTCCAGCCAGTACACGGTCTTCCAGGATAGACAAGACCTGAATTGCTAATGTAAAAAACACTCAGGAAAAGTCCTATTACTAATTATGATTAAACATTGACCTCATACTGGTACCTAAAAACCTCAGCCAAGCTAGGAGTTCATTGGACTAAGCGTACAGTAAATCACAGACCTTGGCTCAAAGAACTTACAGTCTAAAAAATAAGACATAACAGGTGTACAAGACAAACAGGCAGACGGGGATGGGGAGGGGAGAGAGTGACAAAACATGTTAGGATGCTTTCTCGTAGCCAAGCTGTGTGCACAATTAGTAGCTAATCAACATCAGTGATTGCAACTCACACATTGCCCAGCCATTATTAGATGATAGTTTTCTGTATGCATTACAGCAGAGGTGCATTTTAAGAGGGATTTGAGAGGACAAGGTGGGGGTTTCACAAATTTTGACTGGGAGCTTTTCCCTAGGCTTAAAGAATGGCTTGGGGAAAGCAGTTCTTGTGGGAAACACAGAGAAATGGGAGATCAAGACTGACATCACTGGCAGAGTGATGGCATGGGTTGATTCTGCAATAAAACAGTAGGATGGACAGATGGGGCAGAGATACCTAGGGACATCTTTCTAGCCTTCTTCGTACATCACACAGAAGCAAGAAAGGACAAGCCCAATTTCTTTTCTTTTTGCCAGTTACTATTAATGAAGGATTTGTATTTTACTTGGGTGTCCTGTCCCCAGAAGAAAAGTCATTGTCTATGGAACACTAGTGACTCTGAATAGTGACTCTTCCTGGAACCCGGGCTGAAATAGATCAGTGGCAAAATAAGAGCAGTAGTATTCAATGTGAAAAAGGAAAAAAAAACCTTTCTAATGTTACATAACCGTGTATTGAATATTATGTCTCTAGTATACAATTTAGTTATAGCCCAAGAGACTTGGTAACATTTTGAATTGCATCTTTGATACCCATTTAATTAAGGTTTTAAAAGGTGCTTTCTAATTATCAACACTGTTACACCTAAACAGACAGAGCACGTAGCGCATAGTTAATCCTTGCTAGAGTATAAATTATCAAATGGTATGTATATTTCACATGCAATAAATCCCTTTTAAAATCCACACAATTCATTAGGACAGTTATCATATCAAACAACTGAAGATTATTAAGAAAATATTAACCGAGACTAATGGTATCTCAGGCTCTCATTAACTGTAGTATCAGAGCACCTCACAATCCCTACATGCTGCGCCTCTGGCACCACAGTTCCCAGACAGCACAGCACCTCCAGGAGCCATGTTATTACTAGGTGGCTCTAGCCTAGTATGAGCCACCTCGGGCCTGATTTATATATATTCTTAGCACCTAACAACACTAACTGAAGTCAATAGAGGCTGCAGATGGTGAGCCCAGTATGTTTCAGGTTGGACACCCAAAATCAGAATTGCTTTTGAAAATTTTGACCTCCTTACTGGCCCCGACAAAAGGCCTGTTCCAAAACCCATTGAAGTCAATGGGAGATTCTCCACTGACTTCTCTGGACCTTGAACAGGTCCTAGATGCTCCATCTCTTCAACATATAACATCCTACACTAGGCATTTCTATTTCTTTGCCAGTCACTGTGTGTATCCATTATCAATCCTTAGAAACTACACAAAAGCTGCACACATTATATCTGGTAACAAACAAGAGCAGGTACAGGGATTACAAATTATAATCCCAGTTTTTCCAGGGTTACAGATTTTGTTGTTGGGCAGAACTAGCAGGATAGTAAACTGTGCAGCGTGTGTGTCCTTCTGATAAACCTCCTAGCCAATTTGTAAAAGAAAAAGATACTGATTCATAAATAATGACAGAAAACAGTTTTGGAAATTTCAATAGACTGCAGAATAAGTAAAATGTCCGACAGAGAAGAATGAATATTGGCAGCTTCATTTGATTCACATGGCAAAAGAATAAATTGAAGCCATACAGGACTTCAGCAAAGTTCAGATATTGATCACTGGAAAAAGTCACTATGAAGAAAAACAACAACTTTGTCACCCTCCTTTTCCCCTTCATGACCTAGACCAGTCAAGTCTTAATATAAAAATGGATACTCTTCATCTATCTTTCTTTCTCTACCCCGTCATACCGATGGAACCAGATAATCTGACCCAGATAACATTAATAAAAGATTCAGTCGTGTGACACATGGATAAACCAGTATAAGAGTAGTTACCAACCTGTTCATTTGTCTGACCAGCTAGACCCAAACTACTGTTTGCCAGGCACAATAATGGTAAAGGGTACGAAACAACCTCAGATTTCTAGAAATGAATTTACACTGGGTGAAAATTCATCCCCTATGCAGAGGCTCAAGCACTGAGTCTAAGCACCAATTGAGTCCTCAAAATAGACTTAAATGATAGATAGGACCTGCATTGGCTCTGAGTATTCAATTCATTGCACCTTTGGGAAAAGGGAAATATTTAAGGCAAAAATGTAATGGCCTGCCATAATTGCACCCCCAAATATGCACCCTTTTGTGTGACACTTGCAACTTGCTACACAGCATTTTGTTTTGTGAAATTATCTTGTGCCATTGTAACAATATAATTGGACATAAATGATAGCACATTTTTGTCATCACTTTCCAAATATGCCACTTTATTTTATCTTTGCAGCTACCCAGATGAAGTAGATCCTTCCCTGCTATCCACAAATGGAGGCAGACTATATTTTTTTTAATGTTGATAGATAATTCAGAAATATTGGATATTTCACTCACATAGATTGCACATCTCTGCTGCATGAAATCTTTTAAAGTAAGGCATCACAGGGCAATGGTATGAACAGTGATGCCACCCCTTCATTATTTTTATGATCAATCTTTAGTGTGTTGGAAAATACTGCTTGAATTTATTTATATAATCAGTTTACAAAGGCACTGCATTATTTTAAAGTCACCAGTCTTCTCTCTCACTAATCCTTCATTTGAGGAGCCAAAGATTTAGATTAAAAGAGTCACATTTAAATATAAGACATGAAAGCAAGCAACTGAATATTGACAAAATGTACAAGTGCTTATATACAAATGCTGAAAGTCTAAATAAATAATAAGATGGGTGAACTAGAGTGCCTGGCATTAAATGAGGATATTCGTATAATAGGCATCACACAAACTTGATGGAATGAGGATAATCAATGGGACACAGTAATACCAGGGTACAAAATACATAGGAATAACAGAGTAAATCATGCTGCTCTGGGGAGTGGCACAATATGTAAAAGAAAGCATAGAGTCAAATAAAGTAAAAATCTTAAATGACTCAAACAGTATCATAGAATCTCTACGGCTAGAATTTCCATGCTTGAACAATAAGAGTATAGCAGTAGGAATATACTACCGACCACCCTGACCAGGATCCCAACAGGGGTTGTGAAATGCTCAGGGAGATTAGCGAGACTACAAAGGCAGAAATCACAATAATAATGGAGGATTTCAGCTATTTTCATATTGACTGGGTATATGTCACCTTAGGAAGGGATGCAACGATAAAATTTTGAGACATCATAAATAGTTGCTTCTTGGAGCAGCTCGCTCTGGAACCCAGAAGGGGAGAGGCAATTCTTGATTTAGTCCTAAGTGGAGCACAGGAGATTGTCCAAGAGGTTAATATAGCTGAACCACTCAGTAATGGTGACCATAATGTAATTAGCATTTATTTCCCATACAAGGATGTTAAATTTAAAGAAACCCACCACAGTAGCATTTCACTTCAAAAAGGAAAACTACGCAAAAAGGAAGCTAGTTAAACAGAAATTGAAAGGAACTGTTACTAGAGTGAAATGCCTGAAAATTCATGAAAACTATTTAAAAACACCATAATAGAGGAGTGAACTAAATATATATTTAAAAAAAAACAGTAAGACGACCCAAAGAAAAGCCACCATGGCTAACCAGCAGAGTAAAAGAGGCAGTCTGAGGCAAAAAGGCATCCATTAAGAATTGGAAGTCAAATACTGGCAAATCAAGTGAGAAAGTATAAAGCAGGCAGGCCAAGAAAGACTTTGCAGAGCCAAGGACACAAAAACTAACAGCAATCTTTTTTTAAGTACATGAGAGCAAGAAGTCTGCCAAACAGTCCATGGGCCACTAGACAATCAAGGTGCTACAGGAGTGCTTAAGGAAGACAAGCCCATTGCAGAGAAGCTAAATCAATTCTTTACATCAGTCTTCACTGCAGAGGATGTGGGGAAGATCCCCACATGTGATCCATTCTTTTTAGGTGACAAATCTGAGGAACTGTCTCAGACTGAGAGGAGATTTTGGAACAAATTGATAAATTAAACTGTGATGAGTCACCAGGACTAGCTGGTGTTCACCCAAGAGTTCTGAAGTAACTCAGATATGAAATTTCAGAACTACTAACTGTGATATGTAACCTATCACTGAAATACTTCTCCATACCAGCTGACTGGAGGTTGGTTAATGTACCACCAATTTTTACAAAAGGCTCCATAGGCAATCCTAGCAATTACAGGCTGGTAAGTCTAATTTCAGTACCCAGAAAGTGTTTGAGACTATAGTAATGGAGAGAATTATCACACTCACCTCTCATGGATGGGTGTGAACCTGCACTCTGACAATCTCTGCTCCCAGTGCCCCCTGTTGGCTGTTGACCTCAACAGGTAGCTCTTCAGTGGCTCAGCCCTCTGGTTAAGTCACACAGTCAAAAGCATGAACGAACAAACCCCTTTCAAGGTAAAAGCTCCAACAGGGCCTGTCCCTGTGCCCTTGATAATGTCTGCAGCCCTGTCTCTGGGCTCAGTTCATAGCCCCTTCTGGGCTAGCTTTAAGTCCATGTCTGCCCTGCTATAGAGCAGTGCCCCCAGGACTTCGTCCCTGGAGACTTTGTCCTCAGCGGTTCTCACTGACCTGCTTAAATTCTAGCCCCTTTCTCAGGCATTTAGTACTGAAACTTGACTTACCCCCTTCTTGCAGCTTAGGTCATTTCCCCAGTGGTCTTTGGAGGGACCAGAGCCTGCCCCATTACTCCAGGTCCCGATTCAGGGACTCTACAAATAGCAGCCATGTGCTGCTTTCTTTCACTCTGTTGCTGCTGCTATTCCCTGGGCCACTTCCCACATAGCCACTTCCTCTTCACCCTTAGCTCAGGGCTGAAGTTCTCCCTCATGGCATGACATCATCAGAACCCGCCTTCTGGTTCTCCCTTGAGTTCAGAACCCAGCAAGGAGCACTTTTTCCTTGCTCCTCTGGTCTCTGCCATAAACTGATCTGCTCAGGCTCTGCAGGTCCATTTAACCAAACCTGCTGCACTCTGATTGGCTGCTTCCCTACAGCCTCTCTAGGCAAGCCTGGAGGACCCACCTTCACTGCTCCTTTTCTAGGGCAGGGTATGGTAGGACCGCGAGGCCTCAAGCAGGGGGCCTCAAAGGGCCTGGAGTACACTCCATCACATAGACTCATAGATGAATATGATATGTTGGGGAAGAGTCAACATGGCTTTTGTAAAGAGAAATCATGACTAACTACTCTATTAGAGTTTTTTGAGGGAGTCAACAAGCATGAGGAGAAGGGTGGTCCAGTAGATCTAATGTATTTGGATGTTCAAAAAGCCTTTGACAAGATCACTCACCAAATGCTTATAAGCAAACTAAGCAGTCATCGGATAAGAGGGAAGGTCCTCTCATAGATCAGTAACTGTATAAAGAGTAAGAAACAAAGGGTAGGATTATATGGTCAGTTCTCACAATGGAGAGAGATAAATAGAAAGTTCCTTCAAGGATCTGTACTGGGAGCAGCGCTGTTCAACATATTCACAAATGATCTGGAAAAGGGGGTGAACAGTGAGGTGCAAAATTTGCAGAAGAAACAAAATTACTCAAGATAGTGAAATCCAAAGTTGACTGCGAAGAGTTACAAGGGGATCTCAAACTGCATGACTGGGCAACAAAATGGCAGATGAAATTCAGTGTTGATGAATGCAAAGTAATACACATTGGAAAACATAATCCCAATTATACATACAACATGATGGGGTCTAAATCAGATGTTACCACTCAAGAAAAAAATTGTGGGGTCACTGTGGAGAGTTCTCTGAAAACATCTGCTCAGTGTGCAGCGGCAGTCAAAGCAAACGGAATGTCAGCCAGGTCGCTCAAACCCCTGAGTGCCGCGCCACCGAAATCCCCCAAGCGCCTCGCCGGGCCGCCCAAACCCCCCCCCCCACCCGAGTGCCTCTCCGGGCCGCCCAAACCCTCGGAGCGCCACGCCAGGCCGGCCAACCGCAAGGACCCCCTGCCACCCCAACATTGGCCACCCCTTATAAGGTGCCGCGTCAAGCATGTGCTTGGTCGGCTGGTGCCTGGAGCCATCCCTGCTGACAGAAGGTAGGACTGGATGTCAGGGGAAGGATCACTCAAAGATTGCCCTGTTCTGTTCATTCCCTCTGAAGCACTGGGCACCGTCGGAAGGATACTGGGCTAGATGAATCATTGCTCTGACCCAGTATGGCCATTCTTATGTAGAGCTACTCCAGAGCTGCTGCAATTTATGCACAAGCCCTTGCTCAAGGCTGTGCCTAAACGTACAATCTAGCCCAAAATACTGAATGTTTTCTTTACCATTTCAAAATAAGAGATTATCTACAGTATTCTAACTTGCTGTGTTTCACCACAAATACATTTCCAAATTTCTTTATTTTAATGTTTAAAAAGTTCATTTCTCACTCCCCTGGTGAGTTGTCACGCTATCCAGTGATGCTTGAAAGCTGTCAATTAGTAAAATAAACTATGGAGTTATTCACAGAAGACAGCAAAACTAAACAAAAATATATTGTAAGGCAAGAAACACAAGCTGACCAAGGTGGAATGTGGTCATTTACAAGGGACCTTCTTGGAATTAGTGATGATTATAATATATGGATGGCAATAAGGATTGGAAGAACAGCTTTTATTCACAAATTCCATTCCGGTTTCAGGTTAAGATTTAAATGATAGCCTTTTTGCAATAAAGAAACCAGATATCCTACAAATGGCACTGCCTTACCAAATGCAACACTTGCTAGCAGAGATCTGACCTCCCACCTGCTTACCTGATGGACAGATTTGTGACACCAAAATAAAAGGCACCGTTTCCTTTCTCTACTTCTAAGCACAGTTTTAAATGAGTATAAAGGACTCAGTCATAGCCTGTGGCAGTTTGAGTATACTCTGCTTGTCAACCCTATTGGATAGGTGTTAGCAGTGATCAGAAGGTGAGATGCCAAAGGCACTGTTTTACTATCCACTCTGCCTAGCCAGGAGGAATTCAGGAACTGCTGTGCAAAAAAGGGCATTCTATAAAAGCTATCATTTATATTTTTATGGAAAAGAAAAAGAGCCAGTCTAAAAGTAAAGGAGATTGCAGAGAGCAAATATAAATAAACTGGCTGTTCTTTGGCTCTTGCCCATAAGGGGTTAGGGAATTGAAAGACAGACAGGGGGCTGGTAGGATCACTGTTTGCTCAGCCAGTCAAGTTGACTTATTACACGTGTTTATGGCAAGGGACCAAAAAGAAGGCAAAAGTTATTTCATTGATTTTTCTGGTGTATATAACTGTCAGATCCATCCCTTCAAAAAAAATTAAATAAAGTTTTTCTCAATTTGTCAATTTTTAAAAACATCACAACATTTTGATCTGATTTTCACAGCAGCAAGGTATTTTTCCATCATCACCATATCTATGGAGTACCAGAATTAAAATAAATCAGAATATTTACTTTTTAATCTATTATATTTGAGAATTTAAGGAGCTTTTCAGCTCAAAAGAACTTCCAGTTTTCTGTTGCATTTTTCATCATCACTCTGTATGCAATTCCACATTGTGGTTTAGGAAAACATAATTTTGCTAAGAGATTTAAAGTGTGTGTACTTTATAGTTGTATTCATCAGAATAGTTAAATGTTCCTTGGCTTTTTTTATAATGTACATATTCATGTTTAGAAACCTACTATACATTCCACCTATGCCTCGATTATAAAAAAAGTATTGATTTGATAGAAAATATAATCTATATGCTGCTGCCTTGAGGAAAGAGAATCAAGAAGGTATGTGTTTAAATCAAAACTAGCCAGTGCGAGTCAGTGGCTAATATTATACACTTGAAGGCACTTCAGGGTAGAAAGAATAACCAGTCTGTCAATCATGTTAACAAGCTTAAACAAATAATATTGATTTTATGTGTAGACGCATACAGTATAACATGCACACGTTTAGAAATGTTAATAAAAGCATGGTCTACAACAGTTTTCTCAGAAATGCCAGCAATAATCTACATAATCCTAAGAAAATAGTTTGGCAATTCCATCCACAGCAGATCTAAAAGAGTTTCCCATTGATATGTAACTGCGTATCTAAAGTGATCAACATATCAAATTATACACCAGCTACAATTAGAAGTGCTAGCTACCATATAGTCTCATTAAGGATAGGAAAACAAGTTTGGATAAAACAGAATCTAATTTTTATAATGTCATTCAAAACCCAAACTAAAAGATTCAAGAGTCATTTTAATCCCCATGGGCCTAAGCACTTCCTGGTGGTTTTAAGTTCAGAAGTGTACTTTTATTGTATTTTTCATTGTATTTCCAGCCTTGTCAAAACTACAAATACTGAAATCTCATAAGAGTTTCATCTCCAAACTCCACTCCCCATGGTTTTCAAATCTATCCTAGTTAACAAATTGTTAGAGTATCCATGCCATACTCACTACCATACTAACTGAAGAGCCAACCTAAATAGATTTTGATAAACATGAAATAAACAGCTAAACTTTTGAATATTTTCCCATATAGAATATCCAAAGCTTTCAAGGATTCTTCATCACTAATTCTGATCCTATAATCCTTAGATATGTTTGGAAAGTTGGACATTTATATGTCCTATGCTTTATTGTACTTACTGATTAATCAATTGGCTAATATGATTGTTCTAAAATTGCTTGCTTAGTCTCATCATATCAGGGTTGGACTTTGGGCCTCATTGGCCAAATCTAACTCTCACAAATGATGCTATCAAACTGATTAGTCTACTCATGCAAGTAATGCCACTCATGTCACTACAGTCTCCAGGATCAGGCTTTAAAACATGCTGTGGACCTTAGAATGAACAATGCGAAGATAAATTTAAATCACTGACATGGACCAAATTTTCCTCTCATTTTCACCCATGCTACTCCATTGAGTACATGGATGTAACTGAGAGCAGAATTTGACCAAAGAAATAGAAATATACGTTATGCCTACTTAAGAAAAATGAACAGGTAGCATATAAATGAGATTACATTGCCATGTTATTGTAAAGCAAAACGTGTTCACCTGGAATGAAAGGAAACATGCAAGTATGTACCCACAGTTATCTCTGTATGATTCTTTTCACTACCACAGCCTTTTATATATGGACCTGCATTCGAATAGTGGAATGTTACCAAACTGTGAGGGATCATCTTTAGTATATAGGCACAAGGAAAAATGCACAGAGATTAAAGAGATGATAAATACAATGGAACAATAACAGGTGCTCACTCTGGGAACACAGCAAAAATGCAATTTCTCCCCATGAAAACAGTGTTACTATGGGAAAAAATCCAAAATTATTTTCTGTAAAAACATAACCAATCTGTTATTAAAGACTTTCTGCCTCTCTAGGTCCTGCTGTTACAGACCCGGAAAAGCTTTTTCACGCAGTTTTTTGGTTGAACATTCTTCTTTTTCAAATAATATCTTCAATATTGCCTCCCCCAGGTTACAAAATAGCTTATGTTGTTAGACAGGTATCTTATCAGATCATATGGCCAACTGAATATAATTTATTCAGACAGATATTTGATAATCACAGAAGTATTACTGAGTGAACTTCATAACAGTTATGAATATCTATTGAAAATATTAAATGTCCAGAGAATGAAATCACACCCATGACAATTTAATTCTAGATATGGACCAAACAGGGATGAGAAAAATGCAGGTACCTACAAACCTAGAGGATGTGTTAAAGTTAGTGAAATAGGACAAGCATCTTGCTCTTCACTTACACTACAAAATGGTATAGTTATCATATGGAAACCATTCCCAGAAATCATAATCTAAAAAACAGCAGATCCAGAAATGACACTTATGTGAGAAAATCTGACCAGTTGATTATGACCCAGAAGTACCATGTGTTGTACAGTGCAGCTGCTTGGGGTACTTCAGGTTATATAAATATTTAAGGCCAATCCTTAGCTTGGAGTCAATGGAGCTTTGCCAGTTTACCCCAGCTGAAAACCTGGCCCTTAGAGTTTGATCTTGCACCACTGGAGTCAATGGGAGTTTTGCTATTGATTTCAGTGGGAGCAGGAGCAGGGCCTTGGAGAATCCGTAGCGGTAACGGCAGAGAGCCAATACTATCGAGAGCTGGTACAAAAATGCAAAAAAATTTCACAAAACAATTTGCCATCTTGAAGTTGTTTCCCTTTTGAAGAGCTCAAAATGGAACAGTACAGTAACTCTTCACTTAAAGTCGTCCTGGTTAATGTTGTTTCATTGTTACATTGCTGATCAATTAGGGAACATGCTCATTTAAAGTTGTGCAAGGCTCCTTTCTAATGTCGTTTGGCAGCCGCCTGCTTTGTCCACTGCTTGCAGGAAGAGCAGCCCGTTACAACTAGCTGGTGGGGGCTTGGAACCAGGTGGACCAGCAGCCCCCTATCAGCTCTCCGGTCCCCTAAGTTCCCTGTGCTGCAGCCACCCAGCAGGCTATCAATTGCTGGGAGGTCAGCTGTCCCTCCCCCCACTGCCATGTGCTGCTCCTGCCCTCTGCCTTGGAGCTGCTCCCAGAGACTCCTGCTTGCTGTGCAGGGGGGGAAGGGAGGGGGCTAATGTCAGGGTGTCCCCCTCTTCTCTGCTCCCACTTACCCCTTCTCCATATAGAGCAGGGAGGGGACACGGAAGGAGAGATACAGAAAGAGCCTGGGGCAGCAGCTGCTGTCTCAACTTCCTGATCCACTTAAAAAGACAATGCACTTAAGAATGGGTCAGCTTACTTAAAGGGGCAGTGTGCATCTCTCTCTCTCTCTCTCCCACACACAAGGTGTGTGTCTGTCTCTGTCTGCTATGCTGTCTCCCCTCCCTCATGTTCATGCTGCCTTGTGTGAGAGGCTACATTAACAACAATGTGTTAACCTTTGAGGGCTCAGCCGAATGCTAGTTCATCATTTAGTAGCAAGGCATTCCCTGAGAAATATCCCTCCCTCTTCCACCCTTTAACTTCACCACCTCAACCAAGCTTCACAATCATCATAGCTGTGAACAGTATTAAATTGTTTGTTTAAAACGTATACTGTGTGTATATCTATATAATATATAGTTTTTTTTGTCTGGTGAAAAAAGTTGCCCTGGAACCTAACCCCCCCATTTACATTAATTCTTAGGGGGAAATTGGATTTGCTTAACATTGTTTTGCTTAAAGTCACATTTTTCAGGAACATAACTACATTAAGCGAGGAGTTAGTGTCATTTTTTTGAAAAATTTTTGCAATATCTTTTTAAAGTTTCTTCCCCCACCCATTTTTTCCCTTTTGAGTTCAAAGAAATGAATGACATCTAGGGCTCCCTCCCCCCTCTTTTTATTTATTTATTTTTATTTCAACTCTGACTTTTCATAACTTCTCTAACATTTGCAAAATTACAGAGTGGCAGGATTACAGAGTTTCTTTTTTTTCCTTCTTCCACTCTAACTTTTCCAAAGTAGGAGACATTTTGAAAAGTTACAGACTGAAAAAAAGAAAACTGAAAAAGAATAAAAACAAACCCCTAGATGTCATTCACTCTGGTGCATTCAGAGGCAGACAAGGGGGGAAGAAGGAAAAAAAACAATTCTAGATATTAAAAAAATTGTTCTTGAAAATTGAAATGAAACAAACGTTCAAAATTGAAGAGTTCAGTCAAAACCAACATTTTCTCTAAAACATTTTATTTGACGAAACCACATTTTTGTCAGAATTTTTTTTTACCAACTCTAGTACTGTGGTTTTCAGATAACAGCATCTAACAGTAAGTTTCCCCTAAATTAATTCTAATACCCTAGGTTTCTGATGTAATTATCTTCCATCTAACCAACTGGAAAAGTACAACCCTTTCATATGATGTCCATGTATATTTGTTGCCTACTGTTTCAATGCAAAGAGGTCAGAAAAGTACAATGATAATAAAGCAAGCTCCCACCCTAAGCTCTGTGATTACTTTTTTTTTAAACGAGAGTTAGAAACTATTTCTTTACACTTTAGATACAGGGCACTAATACCAATATTACATTAGTACACACTGTTAGAGCTGTGTTTTGAGAAAGGGCTTCTTTAAATAGGCTAAAAGAATCCCAACACTCAGAAACCGGAGACATATACTCAAGGGAAAAACACTATAAAATATGCAATTCAGTATTTATTGTACAATTTGGTTTTATGTTAGCTACTGTAAATTGCCCAATGCAATTTGCTAGAAGCAACAGGAACAATACATGTACATTTAAAACACATGAAATCATATTTTAACTCTACTCCTGACTCTTTTGAGTCAGAATACTTGAGGATTTGTAATCTGTTATATTTCTCACATAGAAAGTAGTCCTTAATTTCCTTCCTCAAACCGGTTTCTTCCCTTAGATATGCTACCCATATGCGTGAAATGCAATCTGCTTTGCAATGTTATAAAAAAGAAAACGTCTAAGAATCATAAGAAAACAATATTTTATTTTATAATAGAAAGGCTAGACTGTATGGGAGGAGACAGTGGTCTAATGTCAGGTCTGAAATATGTGGGAACTAGGGCTGTCGATTAGTCGCTGTTAACTCATGCGATTAACTCAAAAAATTAATTGTGATTAAAAAAATTAATTGCAATTAATTGCACTGTTAAACAATAGAATACCAATTGAAATTTATTACATATTTTTGGATGTTTTTCTACATTTTCAAATGTATTGATTTCTATTACAACACAGAATACAAAATGTATAATGCTCACTTCATATTATTATTTTTATTACAAATATTTGCACTGTAAAAATGATAAACAAAAGAAATAGTATTTTTCAATTCACCTCATACAAGTACTGTAGTGCAATCTCCTTATTGTGAAAGTGCAACTTACAAATGTAGATTTTTTTTGTTACATAACTGCGCTCAAAAACAAAACAATGTAAAAATTTTGAACCTACAAGTCCACTCAGTCCTAATTCTTCTTCAGCCAATTGCTAAGACAAACAAGTTTGTTTACATTTATGGGAGATACTGCTGCCTGCTTCTTATTTACAATGTCACCTGAAAGTGAGAACAGGCATTCGCATGGCACTTTTGTAGCCAGCATTGCAAGGTATTTACGTGCCAGATCTGCTAAACATTCATATGCCCCTTCATGCTTCGGCCACCATGCCAGAAGACATGCTTCCATGCTGATGTTGCTCGTTAAAAAATAGTGTGTTAATTAAATTTGTGACTGAACTCCTTGGGGGAGAATTGTATGTCTACTATTCTGTTTTACCCACATTCTGCCATATATTTCATGTTATAGCAGTCTCGGATGATGACCCAGCACATGTTCGTTTTAAGAACACTTTCACAGCAGATTTGACAAAACACAAAGAAGATACCAATATGAGATTTCCAAAAATAGCTACAGCACTCGACCCAAGGTTTAAGAATCTGCAGTGCCTTCCAAAATTTGATCGGGACAGGATGTGGAGCATGCTTTCAGAAGTCTTAAAAGAGCAACAATCTGATGAGGAAACTGTAGAACCCAAACCACCAAAAAAAAAGAAAATCAACCTTCTGCTGGTGGCATCTGACTCAGATGATGAAAATGAGCATACGTCAGTCTGCTCTGCTTTGGATCATTATCGAACAAAACTCATCATTAGCATGGACGCATGTCCTCTGGAATGGTGGTTGAAGCATGAAGGGACAATCTTTAGCTCATCAGGCAGATAAATATCTTGTGACACTGGCTACAACAGTGCCATGCAAACTCCTGTTTTCACTTTCTTGTAAACAAGAAGCTGGCAACATTATCTCCTGCAAATTGTAATCAAACTTGTTTGTCTGCACGATTGGCTGAAGTAGGACTGAGTGGACTTGTAGGCTCTAAAGTTTTACATAGTTTTATTTTTGAATGTAGTTTTTTTTGTACATAATTCTACATTTGTAAGTTCAACTTTCATGATAAAGAGATTGCACTACAGTACTTGTATTAGATGAATTGAAAAATACAATTTCTTTTGTTTTTTGCTGGGTAAATATTTGTAATATAAAATAAATATAAACTGAGCACTGTACACTTTGTATTCTGTGTGGTAATTGAAATCAATATATTTGAAAATGTAGAAAACATCCACAAATATTTAAATAAATGGTATTCTATGATTGTTTAAGAGCACAATTAATCACAAATAATTTTTTTAATCGCTTGACAGCCCTAGTGGGAACACAGGCTCAAGTCCCAGTAGGATTAATTCAGTCATTCATCCCTCTCAGATAGATACATTGAAGTTCCATGCAAATTACTGCATGGAGTGAGACAGAGCTTTCAGGTGAGATCTAATGAACAAAGGATTCATATCATGCTAGAGAGATAATATCTTTTATTGGACCAACTTCTGTTGGCGAGAGAGACAAGGCTACTACAACACCTCATATCATGCTGTTAGTTTCTAAGCAGAACTCCCCACTAAAATCAGTGGGGAGTTCTTCTTAGACACGCATGGCTCAATATGATACACACACACATATATAAGAGCCCAGGGCACTTTTCATAACAGAAGGGTTTGCCCTTGTGTGCTTTGACAAAATTTCCCACTCCTCCCACTGCTGGGCTCTATGCACTTCCTGTGTGCCTGTTCTCCTGCATTTGAGTGGTGGATGAAGTAATCCCTATACATACACTTATGCAGCACTTTGGTTCCTTTAAGGATGACAGGTGCTATATATTTTTAAAGGAATATGTTTCATGGACACCACATCCGTGATACAGAACACTAAATCCCACAAAACAGCAGAGACCACCTCAATTACCTCAGAAGGGAATAGATCTGTTTAAGGAATTTTAATTTGTTTGCACAAATATATTAACTTAGAAGGTTTCTATTGCATGTTATTAGGTGTTTAAAGTTCTTATTAAAACCAATTGATCTTTTACAGTAATTAACACAGGATGTTACAATAGCCTCCAAAAGAGATGTTGTTGTTGTTTTTTTGAAAGCCATAAAATGTCTTTTGAAAATAAGTGGCAAAAGATTGTAACAAACATCAGAGGTTTTTTTGTTTGGTTTGGTTTTTTTGTTGAGACAATGTTTAGTGTCTTTGAATATTGCGGCTGCAACTGTTTATAGCAGTCACTAAATCTCAGTTTAACTGCTATTATTGATCCTTAGAATCTAAAACAGGAGTCCAACTGAGTTTTTGCCAGCTCCTGAAATGTTCTTTATATACAACATTAAGGACATTGATATATTTGTTTTCTTATTTGGAGAAGTACATATAACTCTATCATTCTATATATCACCTGCATTGATTGGTTTATTTCTAAAGATAGGTGGCAATTTACCTGCAGGACACTAGTTCCTTATTCATTAAGAGCGATCTGTAAACCCTATGGTGTTCATTAAAAAGATTCTTCTGTACACAGCAGCAAAAAAATATTTCCTTGAACAATGTTTCCAGCCACTGTAAGGTCAAAGAAATATATAACAATTATTGTGAATGTAATCTCTATTGTACCTTTTATTCTGAGTGCATCCTGAAGGCACAAGGGCTTGATTCATGCATCTTGTTTAGATCCTCTCTGACCCTCTTGCCTACTTTTTAATAATATTTATTTTGCACGGGTTCATAAATGTTGAGATTTAGTAGAGAAAATACTTGGTGAGGTAATGAGCCAAAATATGACAAAGCATCAATCAAAGAAGCTGCTGACTTCTGACCCTTTCTGGGTTTGGTTTTATGACTTTCATATCTTTGAAGTTATGAAAAGAAGACAAGATATGACAGGTGCTGTGCTTGGAGAAACCACTTAGTCAATTTAATTCCAGCCACCTGTGAGTAACTCCACAGAACTACTTCAGCACATTTGAAAGTATGCAGTTCCCTATCTTTCACATTGCTTAGACAATGCAATAGCTTCAATCTGCATTTGCTGGCCTTTGATTGGTCCCATTAGTTAAGTAAAGAATTTATATAAAAGTGCAACAGTATTACATTTTCTTGGTGCTCTATGTCAAATAAAGAAAAACATCTATCAGAGAAACTGCTCTGAAGATGGAAAAACCTATATATAACACAAAGGAGGATTGTATGAAATATTAAAATAGCATGATGGTATGGTACTCTTGTGTGACAGAAGAAATATAATTGTAATCTACTATTATCAGAGAATGAGTGATAAAATGGAGGATGGAAAATTGAGAATGTTGACTAGAAAATGTAATGGGCCAGATCGTCAGCTGGTGTAGCTTGGCATAGCTTCTAGAACTACTAACTTTGGGCTAGCTTCCCCAAGAACAAGGAATGCAGGGAGGGTAGAGGCCACGATTTCAGCTTGAGCTTGTAGGTAGGTGTGGAGGAGAACTACAAGCTCTTCTCATGGAGTTCCATGCACAAAGTCTGATTAGTTGGGGCTTCCTGCAGAGAAAGGTGAATTTCACAAGCTGTGAGGTAACAATATGATTTCTGGTTTTGTAGAGCACCAATTCTCAGATTTGTCAGAAACCATGGTGGTCTGCAGAGCACTTGCTGTTGGTCCACAGAAATAAGATCATTGCAGTTTTTTACACTCAGTGCATCATGGAGATAAACAAGAACACACACAATTAAAAGCATGGGACCAGATCATGCACCATAAGTCAATATACAAAGGGGACCATTTAGTACCCAGAAAGGGGGCCCCAATAATAATGCTTTCTGTATAGCCTCCCCCCCCCCCTCACCGCGCTGACACACACCAGCCATCTCTGTTGACCAGTCACATAGAGAGAGTTTAAACTGCACCTCATACAGCAGGGGAATAGTACCAGGCACACAAGCTCTGCACAACCTAGGACCTACACAAGGCATTACATGTCCCTAAGGCCTGGTCTACACTCGGGGGAGGGGAGGGAGAGTGTTTTGATCTAAGTTACGCAACTTCAGCTACGTGAATAATATAGCTGAAGTCGATGTACTTAGATCTACTTACTGTGGTGTCTTCACTGCGGTAAGTCGATGGCTGACACTCTCCCGTTGACTTCGCCTGCGCCTCTCGCCCTGGTGGAGTGCCGGAGTCGATGGGAGGGCACTCGGCAGTCGATTTATCACGTCTAGACTAGACTCGATAAATTGACCCCTGCTGGATCGATCGCTGCCCGTTGATCCAGTGGGTAATGTAGACAAATCCTTAGTTAGATAGAGTACACTGTAAAGTTCCCTTGAGGAACTGTGGCTCCTTCCCCCCACCCCCCATTAGCAGGGCTGTGTCTACTAAGCCTAATTAAAGCCTAATCACTAGGCAAGTCTACATCATTATTTCATATTTTCCATACAATACACAGATTAATACAATTAAAGAGAAGTATACGTGAAACCACTGATGGAGGGTGCTTGAGAACACACTATATGTTTTCTTAGTACCACACACTGTACAGTTAACAGTTTTCCATATTTAGTCTGCTCACATTTGCTACAACAAAGAGAAGACAACATTAGAAAAGAAATCACCCTCCAAATCCGGAATCCCAAAGTTAACAGTAGAAGGGAGTGTGTATGCATGCACGCACACCAATCTTTTTCCTGCCTGAGGCTGCCACTTTGATAATCTCTTGCATTTCCAAGGTCGTATATTACAGGAGCAAAAAATACTATGAAAAGTAATATACAATAAACTGTATCTGAGAGATGTACAGAGAGAGCAAGTTTTAGCCATAAATGTGTTAAAACCTTTACAGTACTTACTTTTGAAGATTGTATTCTGAGAAATACAAATATATAGCATTTTAGAGAGTTCACCCTGCAGCCCACCAGTGTAAGTTCACAGGTGATCCCTTGCTCTCTATTCAACTATTCGTGAATGCACCTTCATCACGGAAGTAGAAAGCCTGGATACACTAGAGAAGGGTAGTGGATATTCTCTTTCTGAGCTCCTCCAAGATCTTGGAATTACACAAGCCTTGCCAATCACCCAGTGCCTAACCGTAATTAAAGCCTTAGGAAAGTAACCACTCCACAAGAATAAGTTATATACAAAGATGGCCCCACACTGAATAGGAGCTAAGCCTAAGAAGTCAGCTTACTATCCAGGGGAGCTTTCCACACACTCCCTAACTGTTCACCAGCTCCAACCTCTGCTCTTTTCCTTCTTTCTCCAATCTAGTTCCATTAGGAACAGCCATTTTTTACCTTGAGTAGACACCACATCAGCCAGAGAAATGGGGTTTAGATTGTTGAGTCCACCTTAACCAGCCTACACTGTATTAAAAGTTGAAGAGGGCTATGCATAGTAAGATCAGAAATATCGATCAGTGATTACAAATCCAAATTTCATTTAAAATGTCACCATGATTTCTGATGTCATAACACCAGCATTTACACCCCTCCTCCTGAGAAAATAGCAGCCAACCAAATTCTCAGCTGGTATAACTCAGCATAACTCCATTGAAATCAATAATATATAAAATACTCACACTGCTATTATTTATTTGTATTGTGATAGCATCTAGGTGACCCAGTAATGGGCCAGGATACCACTGTTCTAGCCACTGTACAAACACAACATAAAGACATCCTTGCCCCAAAAACAATATACTAAGCATGCATATTGTAACAATAGGGTGGGAGGATTTACCTCCAGGGCCATGCATCGGCGGAATCCTGTATGTGCAGTCTCTAGTTGCATGCACCAAAAGGCATCATTCCTTCCTCTGGCTCCAAACTCCTTGGAGGACCCTCTCCAGGTCGGGGATCCAAAAATGAGGAGAACGAGTCTGGGAGCAGGGCCGGGAAGATCTAAATATCTTCTTCCCTAGCACATCATCAGTAACTCCAGCCAAAAGTTAATTCATCCCGTGTGCGCATTAACTTTAATATGGGAACCCCAACATACTGGTGCACAGGGTCTCCCTGTACATACTTCCAGCAGATCCCCAGGATCATTGGGATCTGGGAGTCAAACCTTCTGCTTGTTCCCTGAAGGGGAGAACCACTCTCCTGACAGAATAATATGGGGAAAACTCCTGAAGGGGAGAAGCCTCCCTCCTGAGCCCCACTCTGCAGGTGTTCCACAAGGTGCTCCTCTATACATTAATACAACAACACGTGTTTTCAGTCTGGGGATTTAAAAGTTCTTCACATACATTCATTAATGATAGAGTACACACATTACATTTTTAACAAGATAAATATTTTCATACATAGAATAAATTCCAGATATCAATTATCCCTGAGTAATCCCTATAATTCCACCTATCAGGGCTTGCTTTGTTTGTTTTTAGTTTCTTACTAGTTCTGATTTTGCTTCTACATACAGACGTTACACACACAAATGCACACTTTGCACACACGATAATGAAAAGGCTTCCTGTGTCAGGGATTACAGATTTTCTAAAGAGTTGCTAACCCTGAATGACCCTTGCTTTTAGGGCCCTAAACTGCATGCACATGTGTAACCACACAATGAAATGATTGGAGAGAGATCAAATGTTGATTCCCTATTGAGTGGCTATCATACTGGGTTGTTCACACACATGGGGGGAAAGGCTTTAAAGGTCAATATATTTGTCTGCTGCTTCAAGTGTTCATCTCCATTGTTTTGATAGTTCCACAAATCCACTTTTAATATTTGTCTTCAACTGCTAATGAGTTTCTATGCTGCTGCTGTCTCAGTGTAATTATCTGCAAATTCTTACAAAATTTAGAATTTCTCTGTTTACATTTAAGGCATAATGCTGAAAAGTTCCAAAAATTCCAACACAATAGCCTGTGGCCATTTTGGCCAATGTCTGAATGCTAGAAACTTTCAGATAAAATGCTGAGCGTATGAGTTTCTTAATTATATATTGAAATTTTCCATACTATCCCCCAATTTGTTAATCAAAATAAATATACATGCATTTTTTTAATAAACTGCACTTCAAAACTGCTGACAATGTTAAGATACATTTTCTAAGACCAAGTACCACTGATAGCCATTGGTTGCCAAGTAGATGTTCACTAAAGACCTGATCCAGCTACATTAAAGTCAATGGAAAGACTCCTGTTGATTTTTTTTAACCAGTATATAGAACTCAATAGCAGGGTCATAATTTTCTACTGCATTTTATAGAAGGGGCCCCACAAAACCCAAACAAAACAAAAAAACCTACAGAAAAGTTAGGTTTTCCTCAAACTCTGTGGGAAATTTTTTCAAAAGTACCAAAATGACTTAGGAGCCTAAGTCCCATCCCTGAATCTCCTTTTTAAATTCTAGTTAGGCACTTCGGAAAATGTTATCCTACAGGAAAGGGCTGAGAGGAGGCAGGGCCTGCCCTCCTCTATACTAGCCAATGGAAGTAGCTAGAGATAGCGTGTTCTGTACCTTCAATTAAGGGTGCTGCAGCAGCCATTACCTCTAATGCTCTGGGATGTACGTGGCCTACCTGCCCACAATGCAGGGCCATGCCTTAAGGACACACCTGAACCCTCAGTTTACGCCAGGGATATGGCTACTGGTGTCCCTTTGAAATTTGTATACACAGTAGGCTGCAAGTTACTTACAATAAAACCATACTCCCCCCTCCAGGGCAGGCATGCCGTGACGCACAATACAATCATAAATGCAGAAGGTGCTGTCAGACAGACACAGAGCAGCAGTTTATTAATAAGAGCACTCAGGAAAAAACAACAAGTTTGACAGCTATGAGATTTGTCCTCAGGAAGTTGAAAACTGTATCTCATGCTGCATTTGTTATAATACTGGATATCAATAGGGAACCTGTAGTACTCACATTGTAGTTATATTTTATTTATATGGGGCACATTTTCAAAATATGGCTACTAAATCTGAACACACAATATTGTGCAAATAAATGGGTACAATTAATTGTGTGCAAGTGCAAATGCAGTGATTGTACATATAAAGCTTTCATGCACAATTTAAAGGCCTAGTTGCAGCTGGCTAAAAGTTTGTCCCTGTATGCCAGAGAAAGTCTACTGTGAATTTTCTCTGCCAGTTGGTGGTAAGACATTGAATTGGTTTAGCTGATGTATGTATGTGTGTGTGACACTGCACTCAACCTCAGCCAAAATAAAAATCAGGATTCCTTTTCTCCCCAGGCAGTTGTAGCTGTTGTACAGTAAGGGAGCTTCACCCCATCTGATCCAGACAACAAAGAGTGCTGATCTCTTTTCAATTGGAATCCAAGCTGTTAAACAGCATATTCAGAATTTAGAGCGAGATAAGCACGAGTACCATAGACAGCAAACATAAAATAGACACAGCAAATTTGAATTGATTGTTATTAATATTCTCTGACACCTGTTTGATTTTTCCTTCTTAAGATATTTGACTTTGGCATACAATGACAGAGCTAGAGACTCATGCTCAGCCTAGCACTACCTGGAAGCAGGTACCTACAATTTCTTTTAGGTCAAATTAAACTAATGTAATAAAATCATGAAAAAACCACTGGCATACTTTGGCTCAAGACATGGTTGGCAAACATTCTTTAGACAACTGAAAAAATGCTTTTCAGAATGGTATTTGTTAGCAACTTTCCACCTATTTTAGAGCACCTTGAGTTGTCTTGGCACGGTGAGTTGCCATATGGAGTGATGTGTGATCTGTGTTAATTTTGTACCTATTCAAGACATTTTAAGCAATTTCCACCTAGATGTTCTGATAGGAGTTATTGGCTGCATCTGACAGCAGAGATACACAGGACATTTGCAAGTCTTCTGAGGATATTTGCAGGCAACTAGAGGAACCGATCATAATTAACATGAAACCCCCAAGAGTCCTTCCTCATTACTGGCATTGTTAGCACCCATGAAAATTAACCGTAAGATACTATTGATGCTATTGCTTAATCTCCAGTTATGGCACTATTAGCTGTGTCACCTTGTAAACTGAAGTATCTATCTTTGTTTTTAATAGAAACAATTAAAATAGCAAAATAGTCTATTAAACCTGTATGTGAATCAGATTCAAGAGAGAAAGACTTTGTGTAGTCTGCTTCTCTGCCTTTCACTTGCTGCATAATGATTTAGCTGCATTCTCCTTCCTCTGGTTCTTTTCACCACACCATGTCAGCTGATGAACTGAAGGTCCTCTGATCTTCTGACAGAAACAGAGATTGCCCTCACTTCCACCAGTAGGGGAGAAGCAGCAGACAAATGGACTGTGGGGCTGTAGCAGGGTAGCCGGGAGATGGCTATTTTCTTTAGTGAGCCCCCCAACCTCACCCCCACCCAAACCAGAGACTACTTTTGGACTTGTTTAAAGGGAATCTTTCAATAAGTTAATGTTCTAACTCCCTGTGATGGGCAAGGTGTCTACAGGGAGGATGCTAGCTCTCCACACTCCAGTATAGATAGAGTGCTACTTCCTGCCTCCTTACAAAGCTTAACCACATCATCACCGTCTGAACACAACTCTGTTGGCTCTATGTTCGGTTCAGGACCCAGTTCAAAGTCATTTGCCTTCATTATTGAGCCCTTAATGAGCTTACTTCCTTTTCCTGCATGAAAAGCAGCCTCTTTCAAGTCCCCCCGTGAGACTCAATTCCATCCACCCCTCCAGCACCAGTCCCCTGTCTGTACTCGCATACAATCTCACCACTCTCAATGCAGGAGCCTTCTCCTCTGTGGATCCTACCTGCCGTCCGCAACAGCCTTTCTGAATCACTGAATCTATCACATCTACTAGTATCTGTCATCTTCCTTAGGTTACCTATGCCTCCATTAAGAGACACACCGGTCTCTGTCCCTTTTGCTTGCTTTTTTTTTTTTAATTTTGTAACTGTATTTTATTCTGTAAAATGTGACACCACAGAACAAAATTGTAATTTTCTGTATTTCAAAGGGTGCATTAAGGAAGTGGATCAAATAGCACAGGGAGACACTCTATCAAGGTATCAGCACATTATTCCTTGCCAGTATCAAGTGATCACAGATAACTTCACATAGATCACTATGCCAATTCTGTGACAGAATAATGAGTTTAGCCTATGCCAGGGATCGGCAACCTTTGGCCCGCGGCCCGCCAAGCATAGGCGCCAACTCCGTGGGTGCTCCGGGAAGTGGCGCAGGCCGAGGGATGTGCTGGCCACCGCTGCCCACCGCCCCCATTGGCCTGGAGCGGCAAACTGCAGCCAGTGGGTGCCACGATTGGCCGAACCTGCAGACGCAGCAGGTAAACAAACCAGCCCAGCCCGCAGGGTGCTTACCCTGGCAGGCCGAGTGCCAAAGGTTGCCGATCCCTGGCCTATGCCAATCTTTGCATGTGAACTTGATTCAATACCAGTATACTTTGATGACTATTATTACTAAATAACCATGAAAACAATGAGGAGTCCGGTGGCACCTTAAAGACTAACAGATTATTTGGTCATAAGCTTTCATGGGTAAAAAACCCACTTCCTATCTGTACTCACAAAAACAATGAGGAGTCTGGTGGCACCGTAAAGAAGTGGGTTTTTTACTCCTGATTCCCAGCATTTAACAAATTATCCTTCCTCTCTGTCTCCTTAACAGGTTTTTAAAAAATGTCTACTACCCAAACACATTCCACTGTTCATCCCAGAAATAAATGAATGATTGCTCTCAGTTACATCCGTGCAAATCCAGAGTCAAGCCACTTACATCAACAAGAAAGGGGATGTGACTGAGATGCTTGACAGCATCTTCAGCCTGCTGTAATCATTTCAGTCAATGGGACTCTTTCTATTTACTTCAGTGGGCCTTGGATTAGGCGTTAACTCACCTTTGCATTGCAGGTGTCACTAAGGGCATTATCTGAAGACAATGGGTTGCCACAGAGTTTTTCTTTGGCCTGAAGAATCTTTATTCATGGTGATGATGTGTGGGATGTAAGGATCCACTTTGACTTTCAGACCCCAGGCTAAGTTTGCAAGGTTGTCAGTTAGAAAAAGCATCTTGAGCCAAATTTGCTTTGGAAGTCAGTAAGAAATAGTACACATAAAATCCCACAATACCATTTATAGAGAGTCACTTTAAGAGTGTGTGTATATATATAAAATGCAACACTACAAGTAAAAACATCTTTGTGCATGGAGGAAGGATGGTGAGGAGTAGGGTCCGACCAAATTCAAGGCCAGGAAAAATGCGTCATGGACCGTGAAATGTGGTCTCCCCCTGTGAAATCTGGTCTTTTGTGTGCTTTTACCCTGTACTATACAGATTTCATGGGGGAGACCAGTCCCCAGTTTCTCAAAATGGGGGTCCTCACCCAAAAGGGAGTTGCAGGGGGGTCACAAGGTTATCTTGGGGGGGGGAGGGTCACTGTATTGCCACCTTCACTTCAGAGCTGCCTTCAGAGCTGGGTTGCTGGAGAGCGGCAGCTGTTGGCCGGGCCCCAGCTCTGAAGGCAGCGCCCCCTCCCCCCCCAGCAGCAGCACAGAAGTAAGGGTGGCAATAATATACCAGGCCACCCTTACTTCTGCATTGCTGCCTTCAGAGCTGGGTGGCCGGAGAGCAGCAGCTGCTGATTAGGGCTCAGCTCTGCAGGCAGCAGCACAGAAGTAAGGGTGGCAGTACCATACCAGGCCATCCTTACTTCTGCACCTCTGCTGGCGACGGCTCTGCCTCAGAGCTAGGCTCCCGGCCAGCAGCCGCCGCTCTCCAGCTACCCAGCTCTGCAACCCCCCTAGAATAACCTTGTGACACCCCCACACACACAACTCGTTTTTGAGTCTGGACCCTAAAATTTCAACACCATGAAATTTCAGATTTAAATAGCTGAAATCATGAAATTTACTTTTTTTTAAATCCAATGACCATGAAATTGACCAAAATGGGTGAACTTGGTAGGGTCCTAGTGATGAGAAGGAAAGTAACATGCTTGAAGCTCTTTATGTATGATAATAACCTTCCAGTGCTGTGGATCTAGCAGGTGAAAATGTTGTGACTGACTCTGGAATACTCAAAATCTTCTATTTACATAGGAAATCAGCGATGAACAATTTTACAAATCTGCCAAGCATTTATGTGGGCCATATATGTGCATAGCTAGACGGTTCAAAGGCAGTTTTCCCCACACACAGCTCTAGTCATAAAAACACTAATGTTTTTCCTGAAGCTACACAACTCTGTCAGTAGTCATCATTGCTAGCAGCAGTCTACCTTATCAATACTCCTGTGTCCATACACTTCAGTCTCAAATGATCCACTTTGGCAAACTCAGATTTTTTCATCATGAGCTTTCTCAGTTGGTTTTTATTCTTTTGCTACTACTACTACTTTTAAGGAAGACTTAGAAATCAATCTATAGAGCAAAAGAAATTGCATCCTTTTCAAGATTTTCACAGTTGACTGTATAAACTAATAACGCTTTCTTTCCCTAATCTAAGATCCTTCAAATCAATGGTTTCTGAAATGAACTCTTTCCTTCAACTTTCTACATGAAAAAAATAAATAAAAAAGGAAAAATGAAAAATCAATAGTGAGGGTTAATAGTTCCTCCTACCCAGGTCTCTTAAAGCAGTTGTCTTGGTTCTTCTTAAGGCAAGCTAGTATCTGAAATGTGTTGTGTTCAAGCTTTCATATATCCTTATAGTTCACTTGAACTAAAACCATTGAGTTATGTGCATAGCTGACATATGTAATTGCTTGATACCATTACTGACACACTCTGTTTAACCTTCCTCCTTCCCTCCTATTGTTTGTCATATACACTTATCGCCTACTGTCGTAGATTAGGCCCTGATCAATAAAAGCATCCCTATTCAGAATAAATAGGAAGATAACTTGAGAAAACCAAAACTATTAGGAGACTAGACTGTCTTGAACAGCACTGGGCAAAGCCTGGAGGAATCTGTCCCTTCTAGTAGTTCAATATACTTCAAAAGAGATCAGTAAAGTTGATCATTTATTGGTCATTGATTCGGTGCACTGAGTTAATTCACCTCTGGGTTCAAATCCTCATGGAAATACAGTAGAAGCCACTGATAATTAAGCACATGCTGAGCTTTAAGTAGGTGCTTAAATCCCATTGTCTTCAGTGTGATATTAGCACTTACTTATACTTAAGCATATATTTATGTGCTACCCCTGAATCGGAAAGATTGCAAGGTCTTCAAGGCAGGAACCATGTTTACCTATGCATTGCACCTTACACAATGGGTCCCCAATCCTAACTGGGGCCTTACTGATTCTGAAATAATCAATAATAATAATCTCTAGCCTTGTGTGTATATGCAGTAAGCCAGTACCTCTATTTTCATAGAGATACAGCTACTTCCTGCAACCCGTCAAGTGTTTTATTGCCATCATTAAAAAGAAAGGAAAGCATTTTCCTTTATAAATAGAATAGATTAGGGAACTCTGCTTAGCTGAATAGCCACCTTTGTTTTACTTTAAGACTTCTTAGTTTAAAAATAAGTCTGGAATAATTTAACCCAGAAGAAAGGGGGGGGTGAGGAAATGTGGAAAGGAAAAGATGCTCTATTTGTACCTGCTAATAGTGTTCTAGCATCCAAACTTTTTGAAGAAATACCCGTTTTCCAGCTAAAATGTGATGAATTCCATTCTATCCTTTCATGTCTCCTCTAGATTTATGGTTAGATTAATAGTGTTATGAATTGAGTAAAACAGTTTTGTAGCTCCCTCAGGAACTTGAAAAGTGAAAATTAGATGAGTCTGCGAAGCTCATTTGCACTCAGCAACTTTACTAAAAGCTGTCTCAGGATAAATAGGAAAATAACTTGAGAAAACCAAAACTATTAGGAGACTGGACTGTCTTGAACAACACTGGGCAGAGTCTGCAGGAATCTATCCCTTCTAGTAGTTCAATAGTCTTCAAAAGAAGTCAGTCAAGTTGATCATTTTGTTCAGTGCACTGAGTTAATTCACCTCTGGGTTCAAACCCTCACGGAAATACAGTTGAAGCCACAGATAATTAAACATTTGCCAAGATTTACCACATAGTTACTTACTGCACAGTTATTGCCCGTACTTCTAAAGTGAATGGGGGAAACTATAGTACTCTGTGCTACCACTACATGGTAACTATTGGCAAAGGATGGCTTTTTAAAAGCAACCCTTTTATTGCTTATGTAGGATATGCATTGAGTAGTACCTTACAGTACCACGAATCCCATGAATAAAGGTGGCAGAATCTGCCCGATAATAACTACAAATCACTTTAGTAGTCTCATGTCACAGGCATGTGTTAATATTTAGATTTCCTTAGTATATTTTTGAAACACATTTGATATAGGAAGCAAGACCGGTCCAGAGCAGAAATGGAAGGGATGTTGAATATCAGAACTGCGTGAGACAGCTCAAAAAGACTTGCTCATACCGGGTTTGATCCTGCGCTCATTGAAGTCAATGGTAAAGCTCTTCTGGACTTCAACAGGGCAGGAACAGGCACACTATGCAGGGCTGCAGCCAACAGCATAAATATCTCACCCATATGCGGCAAAATGATTCACAAAATAAATCATCCGTTTGAATAATTGATCAACTAGCAGCCAAATGACCATTATAAACAATTCTTAGTACCAGCATCACTGACAAAATGTATTGTTATTGTAGGGACCCCTGACATTCTACTGCTTAGCAATAAAATATTTAGTGCTTTAAAAACCTTTCCCCACAGTACAGCCTACATCTATAACTTCTGATGTGTAACTCTGAGAACTATTTGCAAAAGGGGCACCCAATTATCTATACGTCATGCAAACCTCATTTGTTAGTCACAATGAAGCAGGGGAAATGTTTTTAAAGTAAAATAATAAAAATGCAAAACTTTGCATCCCTACAGAACCTGCCATACATGCATCACAAAGTACTTTACAAATATTTATGAATTACTCTTCACTACTTCACAAGCAAAACTGAAACTGAGAAATTCTATGACTTTCCCAAAGTCACACATTACATCCGTGATGAATTGAGACCACAGCCCAGGCCTCCTGATTCCCAGCATTTAACAAATTATCCTTCCTCTCTGTCTCCTTAACAGGTTTTAAAAAAATGTCTACTACCCAAACACATTCCACTGTTCATCCCAGAAATAAATGAATGATTGCTATTGGACACTGTACCCATGTGACTAAATATGTCTATGGAAAATGTATTGACCAGTGGACCAATTGCCAGTTGGCTTTGCAACAGGCACACTCCAACCCCTGTGCACTCCAAGCATCCCCTGGAGTTTCCAGCCTCTGTTCCATTGGACACTCACAGAACACACAGATCCCCAAGGAACAGTACACACCATCTTACCAGTTACACCTCAGGTCACCACTCCATTCAACACACAGAGATTTGATATGTTCATAGTAAAACACAAGAAGTTTATTTAACCAAGAACAGAGACTTGAGGAAAAGCAAGTAGAAAAACTGGAAACAAATGGCTACATATGAAATAAAATCGTAACATGCTTTCTAGAGCCTAAACTTAACTAAGAAGACATGGTCATGTCATATACAACAAAAACTCACCCAGAATCCTTCCAGTGTACAACAGTCCTCTTGCCTCATCAGGTGACAGATGCAGAATGTGTCTCTGTCCCTACAGTTATAGTCCAAAAATCCATTGTCTTCACTTGCAAACAGGATAACCCCTACTGCTTGTTTTCTCCTGTCTAGAATCTTCCCGGGAGAAGTTGCTGTCACTTGACTATCATTTTTGCTCAGACTGTAAATGGGCACCCATACAATATTCAATTTAGATGTAGCCAGACAGATAGATAAACATCTCTTGCCTGAAAGAAACCTGTTTCCTCATCTTTTGGTAACCAGTCCCAAGTCACAGAGCTTAAGAACATAATTTTCAGTACACCTCTACCCCAATATAATGCTGTCCTCGGGAGCCAAAAAATCTTACCGCGTTATAGGTGAAACCGCATTATATCGAACTTGCTTTGATCTGCTGGAGTGCGCAGCCCCCCGCCCTGCACCACCGCCCCTCCCCCCCTGGAGCACTGCTTTACCGCGTTATATCCGAATTCGTGTTATATCAGGTCGCGTTATATTGGGGTAGAGGTGTATATGTACATAACTCCTTACATATTTTCCATCCCTACATCACGCAGTGATTATGAGGACCACTGAGATACAGGCTTTCAGTATAGACCTTACATTGCACTCTTTGGGAAACTAGTATGTAGATACCAGACCCAGGGGACCCCTGTAACCTTTATGCACCCTGTGCCCTCTGCCAGTTGACACCAAGAGATCCCTTGGTCTCACCACACAGTAATCAATAATTTTTCACTGATAGAATCAAATTACATTAAGAAACCAGATGTAATTCATGAACTTGGATTCCCTAGTTGACACATGTATTGGACAGGAGTCTTTGCCACATTTTCCTTTGTAATCTCATCAGTAGGTCACATGCTCTCAGCTTTTTTTTTGGCCTGTTGCACATACATAACTAGGATGAGCAAATTGCAGAACATTGCAGGACCTATTTCTTTTGCAAGGAGTCTCTCTGGGCACCACAGCTTTTATTTGACTTCTTTGCGTCAAAAAAATCATTGAAAAGCAATGGTGTACATTCAGGGACAATTTAAAAAAATATGCTCAGCTTGTATGAAATCCAAGACACCGCCTAGTTCTTACATCCCAGAATAAAATATCCCAAAGGAAATTCAAAGTACATTGTCTCAAGAACCTTTCAACAGTTTACACCAAGTCACCTCTTACTCTCTCTTTATATCCTATGTATAAAAGTTATGGAACAATTAACCTTAGTTTAGGGAGGGGAAACTAAAGCCAGAATGAACAACATCAGTGCAACATTTCTTCACTTCCATGTGCAACACGATAAATTCATTTTTTAACCTGCCATGCTAATGCATCTAAAAATAAACAGGAAGGATCTGTGCACATCCACATGTTCTCACCTTTCAGCTTGTTCCCAAGGCTCAAACACCAGCACTGTTATGTAAGAGCTGTGAGCTAGAGTACTGTAATACTGTGGTAATAAGTAATATGCAAATGAACACACCAAAACTCCCATTTGCCTATACATAACCCTGCCAAATTAAGTACAATTTGGGTTTCTGAGCTTTGTGAACAAATTGAATGGGACAAATTCATCCCTGGTGTAATCCCATTGATTTAAATTGTGGGCTTCGCTCCAACAGCCTCACTATGCTTTGTTTACTAGAATAATGGAAAACTTTTCTGACTTTTTACCTCCATGCCTTCATTGGGCTTAGTTTACCTAAAGTTAAACAATGTATTCCCATGAAAACCCTAACCAAACAATGAAACAAATCCCCTTTCAACTGCTATCATCTGAATAAAATGACTGGTACTCTTTGGAATAGCACAGCATGTAAATAACTACCTAATAAACTAGAAATGAATGATTGTCCAATGCCCAAGGGGAGAGGAAGAAAGAAGTTAAAGTACTACACACAGGCTTTCCCCCAATGTGGGAATATACTAAATCATTATTCCCTAGAGAACCTCAAATAACTTTTCTTCTATTAACTTGACACTACTCTACATTTTAGCCAATTGTTCCCTAAATAACAAAACCAAACAAATGTTTAATACAGAGATTGCTCTCACAATTGAAAATATATATCAATTGTATAACAAATCTCACTCTGTACTTCATTCAATAATTTAAAAAAAAACTAATCTCAGGTTTTAAAGGTCTTCCCTTTCCCTTTCAAAAGTCAATGATGCAACCATCAGACTCAGTACCAAAGGAAATCAATTGCTCTGCACCACCTATATACTGCATCTCCTGACATTCCTTTTGCCTTTACATGAATCGTAATCATTGGACAAAATTTATTCCCAATGTAACTCCACTGAATCCACTGGGGTAGCTCAGGGTGACCTCTCTCTCTGTGCAAACTCCATTAATTTCAATAGAAGTTGTGTAGCTAAATCCCCAAGTCAGCTTTGAAAATATCAGCCTCTATCTACTGAAAAGGGTGCAGTACTTATAGTAGCAGTGTGGGTTCCCCAGACCAACCCCTTAACATGTGTCAACCCTCACCTTGAGAAACTCTTTATGGCAGTAAAAAGGTAGCATGCTCATTCAATCCTATCAATAAGGGTGCTACTTTTGATGGTGGCTTTTGTTACTTGGACACCAGAACTAAATTTGAACTACAACTTCATGTCACAGTGGCTACTGAACAGCCATGAGACGGTAGCAATTTTTGGTCACCACCAGTCGTGGCCAGTTTTGAGCTAGTGCCCTAGAGTTAAAAATCCCATAACCAATTTATTGTATCATTCAGGTTTTTTTGAGTATAATTGAATGATGCCTTATTGCTTTTTAAACTGAGACACCAAAAATCACTAGTCACTTTTGAAAATTTAGCGCTATGTGTTTAGCTTTTTTTTTTCAGACCAAGGAAACCGCATCTAGTCTAACATGCTACCAGCTCATCCGGTTTACAGTAATTCCTGGCTTAACGTTGTAGTTATGTTCCTGAAAAATGCGACTTTAAGTGAAACAATGTTAAGCGAATTCAATTTCCCCATAAGAATTAATGTAAATGGGGGAGGGGGTTAGGTTCCAGGGAAATTTTTTTCACAAGACAAAAGACATATATATATATATATATACACACACACAGACAGACAGAGAGACACACACACAGAGACACACAGAGTATAAGTTTTAAACAAACAATTTAATACTGTACACAGCAATGATGATTGTGAAGCTTGGTTGAGATGGTGGAGTCAGAGGGTCGGATATTTCCCAGGAATGCCTTAGTACTGAATGATAAACTAACACTTGGCTGAGCCTTCAAGTGTTAACATGTTGTTGTTAATGTAGCCTCACACTCTACAAGGCAGCACAAATGGAGGAAGGGGAGACAGCATGGCAGACAGAGACAGAGACACACACCCTTTGTGTGTGTGTGTGTGAGAGAGAGAGAGAGAGATGCGCATTGCCCCTTTAAGTATGCTGACGCCACTCTAAATACATTGCCTTTTTAAGTAGATCAGCAAGTTGAGACAGCAGCTGCTGCTAGCAAGCTCCCTCTGTCCTGAGCCCTGTTGTGTTCCCCTCCTCCCCCCGCTCTATGGAGATGGGGTAAGCAGGGGGCAGGAGCAGGGGGACACCCTGACATTAGCACCCCTTCCCCGCACAGCAAGCAGGAGCAGCAGCTCCAAGGCAGAGGGCAAGAGCAGCACATGGCAGTGGGGGGAAGGACAGCTGAACTGCCAGCAATTGATAGCCTGCTGGGCAGCTGCCGCACAGGGAACTTAGGGGAGTGGGGAGCTGATAGCGGGGCTGCTGGTCCACCCTGGTTCCAAGCCCCCACCAGCTAGCTCCAACAGGCTACTCTTTCTGTAAGCGGTGGACAAAGCAGGCGGCTGCCAAACAACATTATAAGGGAGCATTGCGCAACTTTAAACAAGCATGTTCTCTAATTGATCAGCAATGTAACAACAAAACAACATTAACTGGGATGACTTTAAGTGAGGAGTTACTGTATATTAATCCCAACTTCCTGCTCTGTTACCATCTATGCTCTTTATTTTGCCACTTGTTTTTCCCTGTGGGATACATGGTGAGTATGGTGCTGCTTCCAGTGTTTAGGGCACTTATACTTCAGGGTCTGTTCCATCCCTCTTCTTACATTCTGCCTATGACTGCAGACCCGGAGAGGCTACGCTGTGCACCTAAAACTCTGTTTAAAAGGAATTCACAGGACACAGACCCCCCACTACTACATGAAAGTGATAGGCTGCAGGGTATATCTAGCTCACAAACCATTCATATAACATAGCTTTGTAAATCATTCTGGACTATGACTGACTGAAGTGGTGGTGTGAGAATATCCAATTTCCTCAGGGAAAAAAGGGGGGGAACATAACAGAAGTTAATACTTACCAGCTAGAAGAGAGGGAGAGGCAGCAAGCAACAGCCAGTTATAAAATGGCTACTTTAGGGCTAAAGCTGCCTGACTCTGCCAAATTTAAAGGGCCAGCTACAGAAAGGCATGCTGGGAAAAATGTTACTCTGAGAGGGAATTCCTACATTAGTGAGCATTAGGAAGACACAAAAGAAGATGCATCTAGTAGAGAAGCTATTTGTGTATTGCAAACGATCATATTACTATCATTGTAAATAATGTATATTTTAGTTTATGCATACTTCTACAATGTGCTTGGCAGTGGAAGAAGCAGCACTGATGTCACTGATTAATACTAAAGAAGATGAGGTGGAAAATACTTTACTTTTCTCCAGAGATTTAATATAGCTTTTAGCCTCCATGGCTGCCCTTATCAAATGTATATAAGAATCTTCCACTCTCCAAAAGCAGTTGAGTTGGCTGGGCAGAGATTAGGGACAGAAATGATGCTCTAAAAAGGCTAAAGTAAATGCAATCCTGGCTCCAGAGTGTCTGTCAGTTACTTCAGGGACTGAATACCCAGTTCACTCACTGCTGCAGGCAAATTCATCACGTTTCTACAGCCAAAGTAAAATCCCCAATTGTCCATCCCAGCAGTTTTCCCTAACTAACTTTAAAACTCAGTCTAGAGTTCCACAATATCCATCTATATCCTGGTTTCTGGAGTGTTACCTGCTGATCTGTAACACTATCTACACCATGGTATGCTGCATTAGAGTCCACTGCATTTACAATGACATCAAAGCATTGTCTAGTCAATGCTGTCTGATGCTATGATGTCATTTATTGATAGCATTTTAAGCAATTCTGACAATTCTGGTGCTCCCAACTTTAGAAGTAGGCTCGAAAGACAAAATACCTGAAGTATCTGTGAGCTGGGTGAAACAATCTTTAAATAGTTATAATTTCTCAACAAACAACAGCCAATAAATATAATGAAATGAAAAAAGATTTCCCTCTTTAAAGTTATATCAAATTATGTAAAAATTAAAACACAGAAAACAATTATCAAAAGAAATACTTCTAAATAGACCTGAGCCTATTGACTGCATAAACCAGGTTCATCTCCCATAAAACAAAGGAACTAATATGATTTGCTCATCTGAATTAGATAGAAGGCTCCCAGGAAAAAAAAACAAATCTAGAAAATTCGAAAATCTAAAAATACGTTAGACATTTGGAAGTTCACTATTTTGTTTGTCTAAAGTTCAAGTCTAGTAGGGCTGTAACTAATGAACACACTAGCTCATTGGCAAATTAAGGTATATCAAATACCGTCCCATCTCTTTATATTCTTATTTTCTTCTCTGAGTCATCCAATGGCTCAACAGTGAAAATGACTGAATTTCAGCAGTCCTTGGACATTGGAGAAGGATAAAGAGAAATGCTTAATGTGCTTTAAAAAATAAAGAAACCAAAAGTATTTAAAGGCAAATACTCTGAAAACTTTCTGTGGTAGCCCCTGAGTCTGTTTTCTATTGGGCAATTTGGAACAATTGCAGCAGTCTCCTATGGAAGTTAGCTGGGTGCCGCTCTGAAACAAGCTGTCCTAGAGCCATGTACCATACCTGCAAACACTTCCAAACTGATTTAGTTAAGATAATGTAGAGAATCTTTCTGACTCTGAAACTTTTGGAAGCTTCCCTATGTAAGGAAGACCACAGTTCCATCTGATATTGCATTTTGCTCCTATGTCGGACTGTCATTTATGGAGGCTGAAGCTGCTGCTTCTCTCTGTTTACTCTACCAAGCAATCTAGTTCAAGGAAGGATGACACAGCAGAGAACTAGGATTGCAGCTCCCGCTGACAGTGTGAGTTGTCTCCGTCTAGCCAGTCTACAGATATAGACAAAACTCTTCACTTCACAACAGCTGACAATACTACCCTGATTTTGATGGAGGTTCTTAATACTGTAAATAGGACAAAAGTCAGGGATTGAAATTGATGGTATTCGTTTATTATCTGTAAGTGAAGAAAGTGTTGATGTGAAAGTACTGTAAGATTTGGGCATGCAGATAAGCTTCTTAAAGTTCCAAGAAGCATGGATGTAGCATATGGTACCTTGATCACCAAGGTAACAGATACCAAGGAGTCTATTCTCAGAACATTACACAATGCATTTTCTATTTAACTTGAACACAGGACATTAATTTCCTTTCCTCTTGGGTAGAATAATAGACCAGGTATGCCCTCTGGTCCATGTTCTAGAGGATAGTGTCACAGTTTCAAGGCAATTGCACCTGTATTCCCCCTCTGTGGTCCACCAAAGGCATTCACTTAAGGTTTCTGGTTCCTATCCGTCATCTCTCTTGGGTGGCAACCTGTGTCTCACTCAATCCTGATTGAGATTTTAAGGTGCACAGCTCCCAACCTTACACTGTGATATCCCTAGTAAGCCAGACTGCCTACAGGCCAGCACCTGTGTTTTGCTTTCTCTCCAATGTCTATGACCAACATATTGCTGGCAGTTATGAGTTACACACAGCTCCTTCTAAGTAAGAACGTTTATTCTTAAGGTAAAAACATTACAAAGGAAACATATTACAACAATAAAAGAAACTACACACATCGTAAAAATCATAGGTCATCCCCAACTCCAACCTAGGGCTCTGGTAGGTTTTAGTCCTTCAAAACCCACAACAGTTTTTGTCCCCATGGTCACAAGTTCATCCATCTTAGATCCAGAACCAGAACAACAGATGGGCAGGTCAGCCATTTCTTTGTACAGGTTGGGCCTTTGATCCTAGCCTTCTGTAACAGGTAATCAGCAGACAATGACCCTTTCCCCAGGGCATAGCTTTGAAAGGCTGGGTTTTTGCATAACCAGTGTTGGGGAAATTGCATTAACTTCTCCCTAGGAATTCCCAGGAAAGCCACTTAACATTTATTGTCCCCAAAGTCCCTACTTGTCTGGCAAATTTTCAATATAGTCTTTTGAATTCCCAGCCCACATCTCTCATATCTGCCCTCTAGAGAGGTTACATACAATCCCAGCCCACAATAATTCATAAACGTAATACAATAAACTCTTTCAAGGATATTTCAGGAAATTGCCGTATCTGTCATAAATGGTTTATATCTGTGGGAGATGGTATAGCATGGTATGTATCTCTTGCTGCATGTAATAACTGGAGCAAGGAGATGGAAGTAAGTTCTGTGGGGCTTTGGAATTTCTATGTAATCCTCTTTTGCTGTGGTCTGCAGGACAACTTGATGTATGGTTTTGTGCACGTATGCTAATAAGTGCTGCTGAGCTTTTTCTGACAGTGAAAGAGGTGTCCCTCTGAATCCTCTTCTTTGGTCATGTAAGGAAATACAATGGCTACAGTTTGTCAGTCTGAAGGTAGAATCATCTAAAGGTAGGGAAGTGCAGCAGTCCCGATCTGTCGCATGGAGGAGAGAAGCTTGTTCTGGGCAGTTTGTGTTGGGGTAGCCGTGTATCTGATACTTAATAGCTTCTTAAAGAGGAAAAAAGTGTAACTTAGTCATCAGCCAAACATTGCCTGAGCCACATTAGAGGCCCCGGAGCCATACAGTGCATACACTTGCAAAATTTTCATATACTCTTTAAAGGGAAGTATTGACTTTTATTTCTGGGAGCTCTTTTAGAAAGGTGCAGGTACACCACTGTCTGCTGTGATTATGTGCCATCTCTCAAGCAATGCCCGGTTACGTATTTTTACAACATCTAGCATAAGAGCCCTCCTTAAGGATGCTACAGTAATACAAATAATACATAAGACATTGGGTCAGGTCAGTACCTGGAGAGGAAACCATACTGCTGATGACCCAGTAGGCTACAGTACTCCTGCATGTGTCCTGAATGTTTTATGGCTACTTAACTTCTTCATTAATATGATGGTCACAATTTTGAATTATTCCTGGTTGTTTATTTGTTAATGGTGGCTTAGCTAAAAAAATTGAAAAAGTTAGGAATTTACAAAATGACTTTTAACTAGAGCTGGTTGGTGATTTTTCAGTGAAATGGGTTTTTGTTTTGTTTTGTTTTGTTTTTTACGTATAATGTTACAGCACTCACCTGGGATCTGGGAAATCTATGTTCAAGTCCCTGTGCCTAGTAGGGAACACGCAGTTAAACCTGGGTCTCTTACAGCCTTGGGGAGTAGCTGAATCACTGGGCTATAGAGTCAGTCTCTCTTTGGCTCTCTCCCAATCTTTTCTGTTGAAGCTGTTTCACTTTGAATAAATAAAATATTAATTGGGCCAAGGTGACATAGAGTAACTCTATAGCCCAATGGTTAGTGCATGCCTGTGAGGAGCTAGAAAATCTAGGTTCAAGTCCCTGGTCTGACATCTGGGCCCCCTAGCCGAGTGCTTTAACCTATTGTCTTTTCTGGGGTGCAAGTCTTGGTTTCTTCTGTTTTTGTTTTGTTGTTTCCCCCCCCCCCCCCCCAAATTTATAATCTAAAGCTCTGGTTTTGTTTCTGATGCAGGATGAAAACAAATTTTGAAACATCAAAATTTCCCCCCAACATGGAATTCTTGTTTTCAGCCCTAATCTTAAAACATTGAGAACACTTGAAACCAGGTTATTACACTTTCCCCTTTTTAAACATAATGAGACAGGTTCTCCATTGCTCTTCACCACATGACAAAATTCACACTGCTACAAAGTGAATGCAATGTGTATTACCGTTCTGATTTGTCACCATCTTACCCTCACTTTTCACTGGTGTACATGAGTACACACAGTGCAGGGCAACAGAGAATCTGGCCCAATAGCTGACAGGCTACCAAAGGTATTTTGCAAAGAATTTCCTAACAACGTCAAAGCCTCATACATGAAGGACTGATCCAATGAACACTGAAGTCAATGGGAGTCTTTCCATCCACTTAATATTACTATTATTAATCAAGTTTATTACATGGTGCTTAAGGATGAACCAAGAATGAGGCCCCATTGTGTTAGGCCCTAAACAGGCAGTTGAGATAAATATAAAATCAGTTGTTTTTAAATGTTGAATTCTTCCATTTACAGTGCAGCTGTTTCCTTACAAATCAGACGATAGTATAAAAACCCCTGCCTGATCTTAAAACTTTTATTTTGAAACTTCAGTGAAGAATTGAGATTTAATCTTGTCCAAATTGAATTAAACTCCTTAAATTAGCAATACAGATTCAGTATTCGTGAGCCATCATGAATCTAAGTGACAGGTAAAGAAAGACCTCCAGCTCAGACACACAGAGCACTTGATCAAGACAGAAGTGAACACAGCTCACTCATATTTAAAACATTCTTTCATATATTTTTAATAAAACAACTGATCCAAATTCAAAACCAACTTCATAAATCAAACATTATTCAATGTATGAGGCTTCAAGGTTTCCCCAGCTATGGCTGCAAGCGTGCCTGTCTGAGACAAGGGTTTTGCACTTGAATGCTTGAGGTTTTATGAAAGGTTTATTGGATTTCATAGTCCCTTAAGGGGAAACCCTTTAAATGCCTTTGCAATTATAAGTCTAATAACACTTTCAGCTCTTGGACAGAGCCTTGACTTGACAAAGATAAGGAACTGGAAGTTGCTCAGTCAATACAAAGCTATTAATCTCTGTCACCCCGCTGTCATTGTGGCTCAGGGAAACAATGTAGTTTCTTGACCTACGTGAAGTCATGTAGTGATTTTATTCAGGATGTCAGCATTCATCAGTGCAGATTTTGTCACACCTCGACTCACTTGAAGAACTCCCAGTTCTTTATCTTGACTGTGTTGACACCCTTCAGATAGCAGTAGTTTGTTTCAGTCTCTGCTTATTATTATTATTTAGCACTTATTCATGTGTAAAAACCTTAAGAATAAATTTTTAAGCAATAAAAAGACTTGGCACATAAGCGGTTTCATCCCTGCCTCCTGTGACCTGAGACAAGGGCAGTTTTAAATTACCAAATGTTACATTGGTTTACATATTCAAATCAAGGTTAATTTTGATCATCTTAGGCACAATTTGATTAGTATTTTTCCTTGATGATGTGGGGGTTTTAACATCATCCTTCCCTGACCTTGAAACAACAGAAGAGCAAAGTTTATCAAACTCTAACTAGAATACTCAGACAACATTGCAGTTCACCAGCTAGAAACACAATGCTGCTATGGATTTGTCCAGTACATGATACTAAATGCAGCTTTTTTATTGACTAACATCCCATTATTAGTATGTGCTATATAAAGATGTTACAATACACAGTTAATGGGCCTGATCCAAAGCCCTTTGAAATCAGTGGAAAGATTCCCATTGACTTCAGTGGCCTGTGCATCAGACTCTGACGTTCCCAATGTAATATAAATCCATTCAATAAAGCACACAAACAACAAACTGACATGAAGGTAAACTAACTGTAATCAGTCCATACAGAATGACACTAGCACAGAAACGTTTTCAATAAATTCATACTAAAATAATTAAATAATAAAGAAAATGTAGCAACATAGACATCTAATTAAATGACTGATTATTAATGTAAATAACTTATGAATGATGATCAGACCTGGTTAAATTTCATAAATCTGCCAACCACCAGTTTACAGCAATGTACTGCGCAAATCATATGATTACAAGAAAAAATTGCAGCAGGAAACAATCTTGTTAAAGGAATATTTGATAGAAAAAGGGACCACAGGGTATTCTCACATTTTTGTCAATCCGGAATAATTTGTTTCACTTCAGTGGAGTTCTGCTAGATTTACAGTGGTGTAAGTGAGCAAAATAATGCGTTGGAAAAGAATGAAATTGATCCTTCCAAGTTCACATTGTTGTTCAGATTATATTATACTATTAATATGAATGCTTAAATATATAATTATGGAGGATTTGTCTTTAAAGAGCAATTGGGTGAGAGGGACTTCGAGGGAAAACTGTTGAAAATTTTACACTAAATTTTACACCCAGTGAGTCTGTGACCAGGTCAGGAATGAAACACACATCTCCTGTCTCCCAATTCTATGCTGAAACCACACAGTAATTTGTATAAACTTCAGAGGCCTGTATTTCCTGCTCGGTGCCTGCTCACCCTGCTGCTCAATGCCAGTGTTCTTCAGGAACTTCAGTGGGGGCCTGGAGTCATCCGATGGTGGCTGGGTGTACCACATCCACTGAAACCAACAGCAGCAAGTGCTGTATCCAGCACTACAGCAGCTGCACTCTGCATATCACGGAGTGTCTACACTGTCTGACAGCTAAAACATTATTGACAAGACTTCATTCTATCAGTTCCTAAAGACCAGTTGCCCTTGCCTGATGTGTTTGATGTATTAACTGTTTTGTCCGTCCAGTTTCTATTGTAATCTCCTCTCGGCAGGAACTATGTCTTCCTCTGTGTTTTGAAGAGTACAGGCATTGTACTTAAATAATACAGATCCTAGTAGATGTATTGGAGATGATATAGTTCCCTTCTGAGGATTATCAGAAATGAAAAGTAAACTATCGGGTATTTTCAGCTATTCTGAGAATCTTTCATGAGCTTTCTTCTTCCCTATATCTCTTCTTCCTCATTTCCCATTCCCCTATTTCTTACTTTCTGCTATACTCTTCTTTACCCTACTATCCTTGAATCCTCACTCTTTTTGTCCTTGCATCTCCCCTCCATTCTCCATCTGTCTCACTGAACAGCCTGCAGAAGCAAGTTATAGAACCATTTTTGAATCCTATTTGAAATTGACTGCCACCATCCTCCTAGTCACGCACCTACTGAGCAAGTCTGCGCTTCTAGATATAGTCTTTCCTGTGTGCTAGATTGATGAGAGGCACTGCTCATTCAGCAGAGTGTGGACCAGCAGAGATGAGGCTAAGCAGCTGCAAGAATAATTTAAGAACTAGTTTGAAACTCCAGGTTATGGACTTTTTAGTGGGCTTGCAAGTCAGTGAGTTTTGTCAGTTTATGCCAGATGACACTAAACCAGGGGTGGGAAAACTACGGCCTGGGGGCCACATCCGGCCCTCCAGATGTTTTAATCCGGTCCTTGAGCTCCCGCCGGGGAGCAGGGTCGGGGGTTTGCCCCACTCCGCGTGGCTCCTGGAAGCAGCAGCATGCCCCCACTCCAGCTCCTACACATAGGGGCAGCCAGGGGGCTCCACATGCTTCTCCTGCACCACCTCGCAGCTCCCATTGGCCGGGAACTGCGGCCACTGGGAGCTACAGGGATGATGCCTGCAGATTGGGCAGTGCACAGAGCTGCCTGGCTGCACTCCGCTTAGAAGCTGGAGGGGGGACATGCCACTGCTTCTGGGAGCTGCTTGAGGTAAGCGCCGCCTGAAGCCTGCACCCCTGACTGCTTCCTGTGCCCCAACCCCTTGCCCCAGCTCTGATCCCTCTCCCGCCCTCAGGACCCCAGCCTGGAGCATCCTCCTGTACCCCCAACCCCTCACCCCCAGCCCCACCCCAGAGCCCACACCCCCAGCTGGAGCCCTCACCCCCTCCCGCACCCCAACCCCCAATTTCATGAGCATTCATAGCCCGCCATATAATTTCCATACCCAGATGTGGCCCTCAGGCCAAAAAGTTTGCCCACCCTGCGCTAAAATCGCAACTTGCTTAGGAGACATCTATTGATGCAGTTTCCAGTGGGTCCAAAAATTGAAAGTGAATGAGGAAACTGAATATATCATACCAATATCTCCTGCAGATTCTTTTGTTTTAGTCTCTTTTTTTACTTAACCCATTCAGGATTCATACCTGCCCCTACTGAAGTCAATGGTGCTGATGCCAGTAATGCAGGATCTGGACCTGCAAGTGTACCTTGCATTTCTATTTTCCTCCCAACTAATACTTTATAAATGCTACATTTTTATCCAATCATTATTGGTTCTTTTGAGCTTATATTTTCTTTCTGCTTCACCCTGTCCTCCCCCCAGACACACTCCCATTGTAATTTCCAACCAGTACCTTTTTTGGTATTATAGTTGTTCATTTTCCACAAACCTCTACATAGAAGAAATAATAATCCTTACTTTAGTGCACATTTTTCTTACACCTTGTATGTGCGCATCTCGTTTTTATAACTCTTTTGGGGTAGAGACCAAATTTTTGTTGTATGTGTATGTACAGTGTCTACCATAATAAGGCCTCAATCACTGGAAGCTCTAGGCATTGGATGCTCTACCTCAATACATATAATAATAATATAAACCCTATCTCTCTATATATATCAATCTATCAGATTATAGGGCCAGTTACTGTCCTGTTCCTTCCTCTACCTTATGTTATTTAATTTACCCTTTCTTATCAACTTTAGCCAGTACTTTTTATACATCTGGATCAGTGCCAGTGACACACTGCAGTCTGACAAAATATACTGCAAAGTCTCTCTCGCACGTGCTGATATACTGTGCACAGCTGTCATCTTCTCTTAACCCCTCTCATTGCAAATTAGATGGGATTGGCAGGAGAGCATGTACTGATTATAGGCAGTAACACATTTTGGTACAGTCTGTGCTTCCATTTTCACAGATCTGGACAAAAACATTTCCCTTTCAGGACCCATTCCCTCATCTTCACCCTGTCTATTTTCTCTCATCCACTCCCCAGTGCTATTTCTCATTTTATCTAACATCCACTTAATATCCTTTTTCTCTGTCTTTGTTCAGCTTCTCATCTAGGACTCATCATCAATACTTTTCAGATGGTCTAAATAGATTTGCCTATGATCTTCAAGATCTGTTGAGCAACTCACTGTTACTACCATGCATGATATATATGCAATTATAAAGGAGAATATTTGCTCAACTGGATGGCCCCTTTTGTGTGCAGTGATGATATCCCAAATATTTTCCATATGATTTTTTCCTATTCTTTGCAATTTCCATCATCATTATAATGCCTGACTCAATACCATTAAAATCAATACTAAAACTCCAATTTACTTCAATGGTGCCAGACGGGGAGCTATCTCTGCCATGTCAGTATCAAGAAAACAGTTGTCATGTCATAAGATACCAAGATTCTACCTAAAAAATCTATGTCAATAATGAAGCTCTGGACAATGTGGACCACTTCTGCTATCTCAGCTCAATTCTTACCAGCTCACTTAATCTTGATAGGGAACCTGATGCTAGAATCTGCAAAGCTTCTGTTATTTTTGGCAAACTTATCTCATGAGTTTGGAACAAGCTGCTAACCCTCAACACAAAAGTGTCTGTTTATCAGGCTTATGTCTTTAGTACCCTCCTTTATGGTGGTGAAAACTGAGTTACGTACACAAAGCAGGAGCAGAGATTGAACAATTCCCACCGCTGCTGTCTTACAAAAATCCTTGGAGTCACTTGGGACCAATGGATCACCAATAATGAGATCCTTGAGAGAACCGGCCTACAGTCTATGCACACTACATTGGACATTCACAGGCTTCGCTGGTTGGGACACATGGAGCACATGCCTCAAGATCATCTGCTGAAGGCTGTGTTCTATGGCCAGCTTAAGAACCACTCAAGCGAGGCAGAGAAATGCCAGAGCTCTGATACAGCGACAAGGTTAAGCAAGGCCTCAAGAAATTCAGCATTCCCACTGACAACTGGGAAAATCCTGTCCACAATCACTGAGTTTGGAGAAGCCAGGTTAAGACTGGTGCAGTCACCACAGAGAGCCCACACTGAGGCCTGCAGGCGAGCCAGGAAGCAGAGTATGCTTCAACTTCCATCTGGCGAGTGGACCTGTAGCCACTGTGGGAAGATTTGCTGCTCATGTATCTGGCTCTTTTCCCCGTACCATTGCTAAGCACTACTCACTGACTGAATTTGTGGTGTCTCCTTTCATTTGTCAAGATGGTAGACGGCCTTATAACCATATAAGCCAGACTGGGATCTTAGGTTCAAGGATCTCAAAGAAATTTACTCCTCTAGTTAAAAGAGTTATTTTATTCAACATTGAAATATTAGCTAGCAGCTGTGTAACAATGGACTATAATGCTACAAATAGATTTAGGACAGGGTATAAAAAAATACCTTATCCATTTGAAATGGCCAGAGGAATTTTAGGTTGTAGAATTATGAGAGCTGTGCAAACCTGGTGAACATTTTTTCTTAAGATTTCACTTCAAATGATTCCCATTTTGTTTCAGATGTTTTTGGCTTCACAGGTATTTTTCCAGGAGTGGCAACATTTGCATCATAAAAAAATTGAAATTTGTATTTCAAACATACAACATTTCAAATCTGGAATCTCAAAGGAACCTATCATGCCCAGTTTCACCAGAAATGGGAGTCAGAATTTCCTGAATTTGAATCTTCACTCTGCCACTGCCTCATTGTATGAACTAAGACTTCACCTTTCTTCCTCAGTTTCCTCATCCTATCAACCTTCCCCATAGGCGGCTTGTGAGGATTAACGAGTTAATGCCTGTACATTTGAATGTCTAAACTGCTATATAAAAGTTATGCATTATTATTGTGTCAGAATCCTTTAAATTTTGAGGTGGCAGCCTGAAAATTCAATAGTAAGTGTCATCTTAGGTAAAAATGGGCCCACATAATAATCTCTAAATAGCACTGCTGAGACTCTCTCCAAATACTCATATGATTAAAGATATGATTTTTTTTCCTTTGGCACTATGAAATCGCCTTTGTTTAAATGGACATTTAATCTCTCATCCTCTCTTGGGTTAGATCATATTTAAAGATACTGTGAGAAAGTCTCAAATGCATAGCCTCTGTAAAACTGCAATATCACTGCATTTAAATTTGAGTATATGTTAATGATTTTGCCAAGATAATATTTCACTTTGTAATGTATTAATTTAGAAGCTATGTCATAAAAGTGAGATCTTATTGAAACCATTTTCACATTTTATTGAATGGAACAACACAAGCGGATCTGGGGATGCTTCCTATGTCATGGCAGCTATAAATCAGTGGAGTAGCAGTATGTGGAATAGCAATGTGTCTCTTTCAAACTGCTTCAAGGAAAAATTGCTCCATCTGCTTGCTACTCAGTAATAAATAAAGTGGAATCAGAATAAAATGGATTTTAAAATAATCAGGGATGCATTTTAAAGAATGATTTTGTAAATCAGAGGATTTCCATTCTGTTCAGGCACAAATGTTATGAATTAGCAATGCCAGTCATCACAAGAGCAATCTGATGTCATATTGACTGTATGTTTCCCATTACATTTTAATTCGTTTTATTTATTTCTGTATTTTGCTTTTTGGATGTGTTTATTGTCTTCAGCCTGCTATTTTAGGACATACCCTAGCCATGGGTCTCTCTTATACCAGATTTTCATGAGTGTAACTCCAGAGATTTCAAGGGAGTTACTCTGGATTCAGACCAATGTAAAGGAGAATTAAATTGTTTCTTTCTCATTGTATCTCATTGGGCTCAATCTTTGTTCAGAGTCTTAAACAGGACTCATCAGCACTTTTGAAACAATCTAAATATTTTGGCCCATTGTCTGCAAGGCCTTTTCAGCAACTCACTTTATGATAAAGAGGGAACTGTAAAGCACAACGTATCCTCTAATGGATTTATCATTTAGTTTTCAGCTCCATGATATATCTCAACAAACATTTTCTTTACACTCAGTGGGCTGAAGCTCAAGAGGCACTAGAGCTCTGTGGAGGAGGGAAATAACGGCTGGGAAAGGATTTCAAGATTTCAAAATTTGGTTTTGTTCTGAATGAGAATGATTTTATTTTTTAGATTCTCCATGAAATGAAATTAAAAATAATAATGATTTGGGGTTGATTGAAATATTTTGTTTCAATTTTGACTTATTTACATTTTGTATTACATTATAACCATTTCTATATTATAATACAAAATGAAAAAGAATTTGAAATGAGAAGTCATTCCAAAATGAACAATGCAAATATTTTGTTACAATAATGTCAAAAAAGGCCTTCCTCCCGCCCCTTCCCCATTTTGTTCTTAAACAAAATTCCAGTAAAATCAACCAAATTTTGGGAAATGTTTAAATTTTGATGGAACCTCATATTCTGATGGAATTTGGTTTCAACAAGTTTCTCCAACCTGCCCTATCCATACACAATTTCTATTGGTTATTTTTAACCATCATGTCTCATTTGAAAGAGAATAATATATTTTATAGGAGCTTGAACCATGGTGTCTAATTCTATAGAATTTATTTCATGAAGGGAAACATATCTGTGATTATTCCTGGTGATGTTGTTATTACTATTGCTTTTTATTTCTATTATGGTAGTACATATAGGTTTCAGTTTGGGACTGAGGCCCCACTGTGGTAGGCACTGTATAAACAAAAAGGAAGACATGCTCCCTGCCCCAGAGAGATTAAAATCTTGATTGATGACAAAATGCAACAGGTAGAGGAAGGGAAGATGATGTAACAGTAATGCCAGTATGCTTTTGTACACACTACCTGTGTTATTTTAGCAGAATGACTAGGAGCCTAGGAATATAGAATCTGTCCTACCAGAACAGACCAAGGACCAATTCCTGGTGGCCTTGAAATCAGTTGAAGTTTTAGGAGTGACTTCAGTGGAATCATGATTTGACCCAAATACACCTCTACCCCGATATAATGCTGTCCTCGGGAGCCAAAAAATCTTACCGTGTTATAGGTGAAACCACGGTATATCAAACTTGCTTTGATCCGCCGGAGCATGCAACCCTCCTCCCCTCTCCCCCCTCCCGTGGAGCACTGCTTTACCATGTTATATCCTAATTCATGTTATATCGGGTCGCGTTATATCGGGGTAGAGGTGTATTCTACCTAGATCCATAGCTTGTTTGTGACTGTGGCCAATGCTGAGTGCTTCAGGGGACAGTAAAAGTCCCCATAACAGATATAACTTTGCAATATCTGGAAATATTTTATTAGCCACAGTTGGAAATCACCTCATGCCTTTAAGATTAAGGATTTATATACTTAGTAATTTTATCTTAGCTAGTGTACTATTACTATTCATATAGGGCATCATCTAAACAGTGAAGTCATTGGCTTCCATGACAGGCCCATAGTTATTCATAATCAACAGTTAATATTTACCTAATCTAGATTAAAGGGAAATGGGAATTTTGGATATTGAAAGGCAGAATGGAATTTGATTTACAAAGCAGTAATGTGGACTTGTACCTAACAAGTTACCCTCTAGCTTGGAGAGTTGTGGTGGGAACAAACAGGAGTCAGTTCTTTGTACATATGGAGATTCTTGCATTTCTCAGATCTCATGAGGTAGGAGGAGTTTCTTATTTTGGGGGTGGGCGTTGTGTTTTGTTTTGTTTGGGGGGGTCATTGGGTTGTTTGGTTCTTTATCCACAAGTTATGTTTACTTACATGTTACAGTACAGATCTGATCTCATTCAGCATTTGGCTTTCACCTCATGTCTTATTCACCTTACTATAAGTCTGTGGAAATAATTACCATACAATAAGCCCACACCCTACTGTGTCTCATTGCTAAAACTTAGTATCACTAGTGGGGCTTTTTCACATTTAATTCACTCCTTGACCACAGCAGGTCTGGAAGCTACCACTGTAAACGCTAATGCATTTTATATTTATGCATCAGGAAACCTCAGCTCCTGAGTTCAGAATTTAAAACAAGGTTTTACAGATTAGTAATGGTTGCTAGGCATGAAAAGAGAATTTCTTCCTTCAAATGCATGTTATCCATGCAATACCTCTATCTCTGGAAAGTGTAATTAAAGTGCTGTATTGAGTGTACGGTGCCCTGATTATATCTGGTCAGTGAAAACTGAGAACAGCTTTTGAAACTTTGAAGCAGAGCAGACAGTGATAGTTCATGAAAAGACAAAGGAGATCATTGTATTATGTTAACTTTAAAAAAATGAAACCAGAGAGCTCAAAAATACATCCCATCTTTAACAGCAACTATAGAGTATGGAATTATTTCACTGATTCTGTAGCCTGGTGGATGCCTCATGTTGTTCTCCGAAAGTCTTTCTTTTTGTTTACCCCTAGAGCTTACATACTGTATGAAGAACTCCAGCCAAGAGGCATGATAGATTCATCTCTTTTCTCCTCTATCTGATCATTTTACTATTACCCTTGACCTCTGGGTAAATTGGATTTGATTTTAAATTGCACATATACCATGTCTTCATATTTACTCCTAAAGTGCACCTAGTTTGAAATCTTCATGTTTGCATTGCAAGGAAAATGCTACTTTTAGAAAGTCTTTGGGAATGATTTCATTTAAATATAAGAATTTATGTTGCCATTTTGGAGAAGGGGAAAGCAGAGGAAAGGGAAGGAGAGATTGTGATATATTTGTAATTTTTTAACAAAATAAAGTCATCCACCCTCAATTCAGTAAAATCACCCAAAAGAGCTTACTTCGATTAACTCACTGAAGTCAATAAGAATTTTGTTTGATTGAGGATTGCAGGGTTTGGCTCAAAAGACCTGGTCTAAAGCCCACTGAATTCAGTGGAAAGGTAGCCATTCATTTTAGTGTGTTTGGCCCAGACCCATAATGAGTAAACTCTGTCTATCTGAAAATGTGGCATTCATAAATTTTGAACGAGTTTATAAATTAGTTTGTAAATGAACCTGGCCCAGTGTTGTTATTAATACATGAAAAGTTTGTTGTGAAAAAGTCCAGGGTTGCTATACATATAAGATACCTGAAGCAAACCCACAAAAGCAAGGAAATGAAAAGGGAAACTATCTAGCAGTACAAGCCTTCTATTCCTGCAGCCAAAAGCACACACCTTAACAATATCACAATTTCTGTACATCATAGACCACGCACTGCAACCTGCCCTTCTGCAGGCAAAATCCTTTACCAAAACACCTTCTCCTAATATTATTAGTTGCGTTTTTTTGGAGTAGTGATGTGTTGTGTTGGGAAGGGGTAGTTTTGCAGTGCATGGTGGTATATGGCAGTTGTGATGTTAAAGAATGGGCCTGTGGGTGGAAAAGAAGAGGGTATGTACTGGTAGGTGTTTCATTTTAATTTCCTTGCCTTTGTGGGTTTGCTAGAGGTGCAAAAACCCTAACTGCTTCACAGATAAGTTTTCTGTATGTTAATTTACTAGAGTTTATTTTTAATGCTTATGTGGAGAGTAGAAGGTTAAGAAAGAGGGCTGGATCTGTGGGAGTGTATAAGTGTAGCTACCACCTGTAAACACGTAAGTGCCCAACTGCTGAATTGTAGTATAAAATCTGACAGAAATGTTTTGCTGCTGATGGAGAAGACTTTGTTCAACAAATATTTTATCTGTTGGAAACTGCTGGAACATAAACTTTCAACTATGACCAATAGCAGCTCAAAATTATTCCAAATCCATTTTTTTTCCTTCATTAAAAATCCTACATGTTGCACCTAATCTAGTCAGGATACTCCTGTGAGTGATATGACAATTTCCTTCAATAGCCTTGAAAAAAAATATTAAATTAAGTTTAAGTGTCTTTGCAGTCTATTGTATTAAATGCAAAGGTTATGTAGCATTGTGGGCCAGGGATTATATGTAATTCCATGGCAAAGGGTGACCACAATTCCTTCAGTCACTAAGAAGAGTGGGAGGTGATTAGGCAAATTCACGCAGGTTGTAACACCTCCAGAGAAGAACCACAGGAAGAACTCACATAAACTAGTTCAAATTGGATTCTCCAGAGACAAACAGACATAGCAAGAACTTAACAGCCTGAGTTTAAACTGACTCAGGGCCTTCCTTCTGATCCAGCAAATGGACAGGATCTTTTGTCCAAGGAGGACCCAATCCTTCCTGGGAAACGTTGGAATGACTTTGGCCTACCGAGGCCCCAAAAGATTGACAGGTGCTTTTAGCATGCATACAGGAATTATTGTTTTTATATGTTTTCTCTGTAATGCTTTTACCTTAACAACATATATTTTTGCTTATAAAGGTTTGTGTGGTAATATAACAGCTGTTCATAGCTTTTGGAAAGAAAGCAAAGTGTAGACACTTGCCTGTTTAGGTAGTCTGGCTTGCTGGGAATATCACAATGTAGGCAAGAAACTGCAGCTTTAAAAAACCCCATCATGAGGGAGAGAGATAGAGTGCTCTGCACTAGACAAGTGACAGCTGAAGAGCATAGAAAATTCAAAGGACATAAGAACTAGCACTATGCAAAATTTCACACAGATAAGCCAGCTACTTTTAGAGAAAAACAAGAATTTATGCTCCATTTTAAACCTGTTGTACTCCATGCAATTTTAATAATAGAGTCATTACTGTATTTGTTTTGAAGGCTCCCATCCCCCAAGCACCATTACATTTAGAATTATATCAAATTTGTTCAAGAGAAGAAATCATTTCTCCCTCTACTCTCAGTTTTAAGCCACTTATTCATGAATAGCCGTATCTAGGAGATTGACACCATGGCCACTTGCCAGGGCCATTCAACAACTTTGCTGTTATGCAAATACCTGCCAAGATAGAGGAGTCTTGTATGAAGGTTGCATAGCTTGGGCTCAGTCACACCTCCAGTGGTAGGGAATACCACAGCCAAGGGTCTGTCACTGAGTGTGCCCTAGCCGGGGCTACATGAGCATAATGTCACCAGTGAACGCAGCTGCTACAGGGAGATGATGGCCTCAGATATCTTCAAAGCCCTAAATGGACTAAGCCTTAGATAAGCACCAGGGGCAAAATCTTGACTCTATTGAAGTCAATGGGAATTTTGCCATTTCCTTCAATGAGGCCAGGATTTCACCCTTCGACTTTGAAATGGACCTTGCTTTGTAGTCAGTGGAGCTGCACCCACTCACACCAGATCTGCATTTGGGCTCCACATTCTCTAGAAATTCATTAATTTAAAGCAAATGTGTATCAATGTAAACAAAAAAGTATGGCTGTAATACTTATGGCTTAATACATGTTTATATAAGAAGTATGGTTTGAGGAACTCCTGAATGTAGTCTTGATTTCTTTTTGATCATTAGGTAAGTTATGTTAGTCTTTATGGGCCAAATTCAGAGATGATATAAGCAGGATTGATCCCACTGACTTCACTGGACTTGTCCCCTTCTTACACTAGGTATATATTTGACACTGCCTGTCTCAGTTTCCCCATCTATAAAATGGGAATAATAATGCTAATTTGCCTCACAGAAGTGTGGGTAAGATTAGTTAGAGGGCCAGTTCCTTTGCTGGCACAGTTCCAGTGAGCCCAACCATCGGAGAATTTGACCCAGTGGGTCCAATTCAGCTCCCATTAAAGTCAATAGGAGCAGGTTCCAAGATGAAAAGCCCTAAGTTCTAAATAGTAGCAGTGTTGGACCTGTCTGCTTATATTTTTTCCAAGGTACTCACTCTAACTACCCCTTCAGGCTTTTACTTACAAACAGAAAATGAAACACAGGTCATTCAGAGAAGATGTGGTCAGTTATATGCAGTTACTCCTTCCTTTTCCCCATAAGTGGTTACAGTTGCACTGTAGAGTCTGGCAGGAGCAGCATCGAAAACAGCCTATGACCTAGAACCTAGGTTAATCAGGCAATCAATCATATAGTTAATTTTGGTGCAAATGCCATATGAGCAGATGCTGAGGGCAGTCAGAGTAGCTTCAATGCTAAGGAGTTCTGCTCATTGCTTCAGTGACCTGGTGAGCTGTAATTTAAAGGGTCAAAAGCCTACTGTTATTTTCTTATGGTGCTTTTCTCTTTTGATGATTGCACTAACAGACCTTGTTCTATTTATTCAACTAAATTTATGTTTATATTCCATAGAAGAGGCTCGTCTATCTGCCAACCTGTGTCAGCAGAATTATAAACCTGTCAGTGACACAGTATTTTAGTAGTGACCTATGTTGGCTGTAAAAAAAATGCAAAGGCACAGATAATGAATTATATGCAATAAAACAAAACAAATAATGCTATCAAATAAAATAGTGACATATTTTCTCATCTGTAAAATAATGAAGAACTTATATTATCTATCCTGAATCATTCAGGCATTTTAAAAAGTATTTATGTTGTCTGCTATTCTAGATTAAGGGGTATGTATCTATTTTAAATGGTTGTTTTGATAGTTTTTTAATTTACTGAACAAAATGTAAAAGTGCTGTAAAACAAGAAACAATAATTAATAAACAATTGTGCTGGAAGCCCAATATTATTTATTAACCTTTAATAAAGACAAGAACAACAGGATGGTGTTAAGAATGTGGGGCAAGGTTGAAAACAGGGGAGAAAGGCCACATAGACTACATGGTTGCATAAATGAAGGATGCAGGGTGCCATAGCGTAGAGTGCTCTTGTGGTTTATCATCATTGTTATAATAGGGTAAGATTGTGGTTTATAAGCCTCCTTCAAAAGTGTGTTTTGAGAAGGTGATGACATGATGGGTGGGATCAAAAAGGGGGCTGCAAGTTTAGATCCTGATTCTCCACAACTGAAGACAGTGGGAACCTTCTCATTAACTTCAGTACATGTGGGCTATAGCCAATAGTAAGCAACATGAAATGGGGCACATAAGTGAGCATAGAAGGAGATAAAGGAGAGTGGTCGTCCAAGTGTCTTGGATGTGGTGGATGTGCTAGGCAGGCAGTATCTCTATTTCCCTTACTGCATTGGCTATTGGATGCACAGAGAAGATTGGTCCCTAAAGGCTACCATGGTCGGGGCCGTCCCTAGGCGGGTTTGGGGCTCGGGACAAATCAGCCCCCGCCGGCTTGGGGTCCCTGCTCTGCATTGGTGGCTGGGCCGGTGGGATGGATCCCCTGGCGCAGGGCAGCAGCAGAGCCCCAGGCATGCGGAGCAACAGCCAAGACTCTGGGAGCGCGGGATGGCAGCAGAGCCCTGGGCGCGGGGCTGGCAGCTGGGAGCCCGGAGGTGCTGCAAAACCCCCTGCGCCTATGTCTTCCGGAACACCCCTCCCCCCCCCAAAGCGCTGGGTCCGGAGCGGTTGCCCAGATTTGCTCTACCCAAGGGATGGCTCTGACCATGGTTTACTAAGCGTCTATTTGAAAAGTTCTCCCCTTCCTGCTGCTCTGCAGTCATGGGTACTGAGTCAAGCAGACTTTCAGTAGCAAAGTGAAGGGCTCCAATGTCTTTCTATAACTATAATAGCCGATTATTTTGTTTGTTTCCAGAGCCCACCAGGAACTATCACACATCTTTTGAATCTGAAAAAAATCCATGCGGAAGATCCCTATATTTCCCTTACAGGAGTTGTGTGGCAGCAACAATCCCAACTTTGCAACTCTGTTTCAGAATCCTGTCCTCCGTTTGGCAGCCCAGCATGGAGTAGAATTCATTGCACCCGTTTCTCTCATGCCAAATAAAGCAGGCAAGATGTGCAGGGAAAATTAATGATTGCAAAAATGCCTGATTTCAGAGTAGCAGCCGTGTTAATCTGTATCCGCAAAAAGAACAGGAGTACTTGTGGCACCTTAGAGACTAATTTATTTGAGCATAAGCTTTTGTGGGCTACAACCTACTTCTTCAGATGGAACATATATTGAGGAGATATATATACACATACAGAGCGCATGAAAAGGTGGGAGTTGTCTTACCAACTTTGAGAGGCCAATTAAGTAAGAGAAAAAAAACTTTTGAAGTGATAATCAAGATAGCCCAGTACAGACAGCTTGATAAGAAGTGTGAGAATACTTACATGGGGAGATAGATTCAATGTTTGTAATGGCTCAGCCATTCCCAGTCCCTATTCCAGCCTAAATTGATTGTATCTAGTTTGCATATCAATTCCAGCTCAGCAGTTTCTCGTTGGAGTCTGTTTTTGAAGCTTTTCTGTTGCAAAATTGCCACCCACAGGTCTGTCATTGAATGACCAGACAGTTTAAAGTGTTCTCCCACTGGTTTTTGAGTGTTATGATTCCTGATGTCAGATTTGTGTCCATTAATTCTTCTGTGTAGAGACTATCCGGTTTGGTCAATGTACATGGCAGAGGGGCATTGCTGGTACATAATGGCATATATCACATTGGTAGCTGTGCAGGTGAACGATCCCCTGATGGTATGCTGATGTGATTAGGTCCTATGATGATGTCACTTGAATAGATATGTGGACAGAGTTGGCATCAGGCTTTGTTGCAAGGATAGGTTCCTGGGTTAGTGTTTTTGTTCAGTGATGTGTGGTGCTGGTCAATATTTGCTTCAGGTTGGGGGGTTGTCTATAAGCGAGGAATCTCTCTCCTTCCATGTCACTAATATATTAGAGTTTCTATTTCATGTCCCTTCTCACACCCAAACTTTTCTGTGATCTCCCACTAAAGGATATTGTAATTAAGGAATTTTGAGTTCACCATTTTGTAACTAACATATGTTTACTTATCTTCAATGAAGATAATAATAAAAATGCACATATACACAAACAGGTATTAGTGTGTGCACATGGATAGTTGGGTACCAACTATAAGTGGACTTTTGTGCATGTACACAACCATTTTCCATGTGCACTTTGGATACTTGTGCACATAGGTTAAGCACATACAGTTACTTGCATTTAGCTATAAAAAATGTGACTCCCACAGTTCTCTAAAGTTGTAGCATTACTAAAAAAGATGGGCAAAATTTTTCAGATAATTTTTTCAGCAAAAAATGAGGATTCAGATTTATTGAAACATTTGGCAAATTCATATTAAATTAATTGAATTGTTTTGATTAAAACAAAATCCAAAAAAACTCTAAACATTTTATTTCAACGTTTTCTAAATAAAACATTTTGATTTTGTGATTTAATGCAAATTTTTGTTTCAAAGTTTGTTTCAATTTTGTTAAAAAATATTTTATAAAACACCAAAAACTAAACAAAATGAAACTTTTTATTCAACCAAAATGGTATTTTTTTAAAAAAAAAAGATTCACCAAACTGAAAAATCAGGTATTTGCAGCGCTCTAGTTACTAATTGCCATTGAAATTTCTATCCAGATGTCATAGTAACAGGGCAAGCTGCACTTTAAACCCCTTTCAGTCCTTCTTGAGTGCACCCCTGATTTCTTGTACCTTACTCTGGGTGGAACCACATGGTCTGTCACTCTGAGACTGTATCTCTGGGCTGAAGCCTGCTGTTTACCAGCCATGTTAACCCATGTTACAGTGGGTTTGGCACCTGTAAACCCTTTTCACGAAGGAGCCTGTGACTAAAGTGACTCAGAAACAGCTGTTTCAAAACAAATAATTATTTATTCTTTCACCCAAAGGTATAAAGCACACAGAGCAAAGGTATAAAACTAAAAAGGCCTATACACATCTCCCCTTACTTACACCTTAATCTTTCCCTGCAAGCTTTAGTCATCTCATTCAGCCTAGTTACATCTACCTCTAGGTTAGGCTGTGTCTTGCTCAGTCCACCGGTCTCTCTGTTAAAGACTTACCTCCAGTCCCTGCTGATAGCCTGTTCACCCTCTTTTTCCTGCCTAGGTTACCTTTAGGGGGTTTAGGATACACTTTGATCCTAGGCTGGGGCTGGGAAGATCCTAGTGAGCATCAGACCAGTGATATTTCCCACTTAATAGCTTTCCCATTGCTCCCCCTTGGTATTCCTTATGATAGCAGCTTATCTTTGCCATTGGTTCTCTTTCTGTTTGCTTCTTTCTTTCATTTCCTTTGATTTCACTCTATGCAATCAGGCAGAAAAATATCACAAAGATAAGATGAGGGGCATATAATATTTATAAAAAATAATACACATAACTGCCTTTATTCTCCACACCAGGTTTTAACATTTCCACTTCTATTTCAGGCTTTATTATGTTCAACCAGCACCATTTGCCATATAACATTAACACAATAGATTTTATTTTTTATTTTATTATGGATGACTTTTTTCCTAGTAAGGCTAACTCAGATCAGCAAGCAATGACCATGTGACACTGGAAAAAAATAAACCACAGAGATACCACACAGTGAACATATACAATGGAGACAACTCTCCTGAGAACTAAACCCTTAGCACTATCTAGACTAACATTTATGTGGTGCTTTGAGCTAATGAAGTAAAAAATACATAGTCAGTGAAGCTTTAGTTTCTGACAGTGCATTTGTTGCCAGATTCTACCCTTTGTTACACCCGTGCAATCTTTAGAATACATGTTAAGTTATATAAGTGCCTTTTCAAAGCCAATGCCATTTTTTCATATAATAATCAATTAGTTCTTCAGTTTTTAAATTAGCTGTAACTATAAATTAATTGCAACATATTAAAACTATAAACCGACACTTGTAATATGAGCTCTTTTTACAGATAAGTCAAGTTAGTGTAACCGTTGCAAATTCACTTTACTTCAGGAGTCGCAAAGACAAACAAATCAGATCTTTCAGTTGCTGTATGTACTAGGATTATGAAGGATTTGGTTTATAATAGCTAGCCTAATTATATTTACACATTTAGGGCATTCTTTTCTGTGAGTTCTAGTTAACATTCAAGGACTGAAGCATTTTCTTAAATGATTAAATATACTGAGTCATGCAACTGTATTCTGCTAAATATTAAAAAGGAAAAGACCACAGTCATAGTGGATTTTTAAAATGGAATTTAAATGTTAAATTCACTTACTTTCGCCAATAATTCTACTACTTAGAATTAAACTGCTTTTCATGCAGTGTTTCTTCCCTATTAAAGGTGATTTACCAGGTCATTGCACAAAAATTTTGGTTAGGTTTTTGTGTTTTGGGTTTTTGTTGCTGTTGTTGTTTGATTTGGGGAGAGTGTTGTTTGTTTTTTGGGGGAGGAGGTTCAAGGCATTTTTTACACTTGTAAAAACGTTGAAAATTTTGCTGGTAACTATCCCTTGAAAATGGCCTTCTTGACCATTTCATTGAAAAATGTATAGGTTTTCAATGAACAATGGTTTCCCCCCCCCCCATTTTAGGGGGATTTTTGGAGGAGGGGTTCATCAAATAACTTTAAAAAACTGTAGGAATTTTGAAATGAAAATTTTTCATTATAAACAATTTACACTTTTCCACCAGCAGCTCTAGTAATTAATTTTTGGTTTGCCATAAATAAAGCCCAATCCTGCTTTTTTTTTTTTTTTTTTTTTTTTTCAGACAAAACTTCCATTGGTGAAAATTTGGTCTTATTAACTTCAATTGGACTTTTACTTTGCCATTAATGGAAGCATATCTGGCCCAATGGGAGTTTTGTTTGGGTAAGGACTACAGAATGAGGCCCATCAACTCTTTGGATTGATGACTATGCCTTCAACTCCCTGAATAGATGTGCAGTGGAGAGCATCACACATATGAGGTGGCTCCAGCTTGGTCTGCAGTACTATCCTCTGGTTCCCAGTGCCCATGGAGAGCTCTCTCTGGTGTTGGGGTCCCATGTGAGGAAAGGGGGAGAAGGAGAAAAGTGCATCAGCCCCATGGGGAATCCACTGAAACATTAACAAAGCTTCAGGCTGTGTGTTAACTTTGAAACTCAGGCCTTCCATGCTGTGAAACCCATTTTAGGAAGGGTTCAAGGGGAAGTGGTGCATGGAGAAATCCCTGGCTAGATCATTTCACTGGAGCTGCACAGTCAAGGAGCTTCAAGGGGCACAGAGGTCTTCCAATGGATCCATATATATCTTGGGGCAGCTCTAGATTCTGGGGGAAAACCCTCTACTCATTTCATGTGGGAATAATCTGGGGGGGGGGGATGTCACGAGTGGAACCGTATGAAATTTCCCTCACTCCTGGATCTAAATACTGTACTTCAAAGAAGTTCAGTTACAATAACACAGGGCAAGATTTTCAAAAGAGCTGAGCTGAGCATGCTGAGATCTTTTGCAAATTCTGATCATAGGTGTCACAGTGGGAGCTGCTGGCTGATGAGTGCATTAGAATATCTGGCCCTTCTTTAGGTGTCTAAATGGGAGCTGAGCTCTTTTAAAAATCTGGCCCCAGTAATGAATGCTGAGCACTGGAGAAGTATCACATTTTAGGCTGATTTTCAGGGGGGCTAAAGCACCTGCGGCTCATACTAAAGTTCACATGAGCTGTGTGGGTCCTCAGCATCCCTGAATATCAGGATCTTAAATAGTCTGAGTAGCTATTAGTGAAAAAGAGAGAAATAAGGTACCTCCTTAAATGCCCTCACATTTCTATATCACATTATTTTACAGTAACTTCTGCAAAATTCCTTAAAACCATTTTTGTTCCTTAGGTTCCCCTTTTTTGGTGTTTTTTATTTGTTTGTTTTTTTGTTTGTTTAGATTTCGTTTTTTTGTCACTTCCCAAATTATTTCTACATACATGTTGCAAAAATTCTCTAAAAGGGATGATATGCCTCTGAAAGGCTTAGGCAAGCTAGACAGCCAAGGGACTCTAAGGTGATTGTCTTCTGTCACTTTTGACTTATGTGTCTGCCAAAAATCATGGACTTATGGAGGCTTGACCTTGTACAGAGAGTGATCTGTCTTCATGGAAACTGACTGTCATATGCACGTGTCCCAATTTCATAGAGGAAGAACTGCAACTGTAAAACAAGAGAACCTTGGACATCTCTAAAGAGAAAAAATGTGTAAAGATTTCAGGGTTTCGCCAATAGCTAAAATTAACCCTGGATGACTCAAGTGTATGTTCTGAAACAAATTTCCCACAAGCCATACTGATAATGAATAAAACCCAGTCTTCAGTGGCAACTTAAAACTGCAAATGAAGCATCCTTTGCCTCTACCATATCTAAAATGCTACTAAGTCTTCATTAGAGCAGAACCTTTCTATTTGACTGCAAGGACAAATAAGTTGCACATGGTTTTAGAAGGCTGAGGAAGCATTCAGCATAACAAAAAGGCTTTTCTAAAGAAGGTCAAGATTGTGTTGAGCAGATCTGTTCCGTTCTCCATTACTTTCATAGCCCCTATATACGGCAGTAATGAGAAAAAGGGTTAAAGTAAATGTGATGTTTTAATTGCCCTACCTTTGAAATGTTGTGTATGCTGTTTTTGCACAGTGCACATGCTGACAGTTCAAACAGAGATTTATTGTGAAATTTGAACGTGCTTTAAAAACAGCATACACATGAATCTGACAGAAATCATTGACTGAAGTCCAATATTAGCTTATTAAAGAATATAAATGAAGCAAGGAAGGTTCATAGCTGATTTGGTATGTCCATCTGGGATCATTTTAGGATGACAGGAATAGTGGTATATTATTGGGTGCCAGAATTCAGTTATTTTGAGAAATGCAGGATTAATCAATATTGTTCTGGGCAGAAAATAAACAGCATTTTTATTGCCAGGATCTTTCATTTATTAAATATTGAGAGCAATCTGCAATCATTGTGTTTGAAATTTAGGTAATTTTTATTAGATGAAAAGCAAGTCATATAGTTCACAGTTCAGCTTCAATTAGATACTTTTATACTGAGATTATAGCATTTCAGTGCAGGAACTGTGTTTTTATTTGTACACGGCTTTCACAATGGAGCCCAGATCTCTGATAGAGGCTCCTAGACACTATAAATAAATAATAATAATTAATGTGGTGCTGTATTATTACCAGTGAAATATATAGATTTCAGTTCATGTTACCAGATTTTTAGTGTTGCAACAGATATGCATTTTTCAAAGCACTCCAAGCAAGTTGTCATATAATAAAACAATATTACATTTCAATCTAACAAATATAGATGAGAAAAACACATTAAAGCTTTTACCATCCACTAAATAGCTATGTTTCTATATATTATAAAGTAAACTTCATTTTAAAATGGTAACATTCATTACCATGATTATGGAACTGACAAATGAAATTAAAATGGAATCAGTCACATACTCAAAATGATAGGTTTTATATACCAAGTGAAAATAAATGTTTTGGTCACATCTCAGTTTTGCCAACTCTTGTGGTTTTCTTGTGAGTCTTGTGATATTGAGTGTTTTTCTTAAAGCTCCAGCTGCCGGAATGAAGAGACTGTGTGAGAAGCTCAGCTTTCATTTAAAAAAAACAGAATGTTTCTAGCCCTTCTGGTGGCAGAGAAAAGTTTGAAATGTGAAGTTAATATAACCCCAAATACTCAGCGACCAGAAGGTAAAGGAAAAAATATATTATTTTTAAAATCTTGTGATGTGATGCTTAAGCCAATCTCATGATTTTTTTGGGCCTGAGTTATGATTTTTAAATGATTGAAGATGGCAATACTGCATGATTGCATCATATGATTCCTTCCAGATCAAATCACCTCTGCAACTGTTGTCCTGTGCAAGCTTTATAAGTGTCCCTATTACAGAAGTTACTGCTGATTCAGGTAGCTCCGCCTAAGGGCAGGTCTTCACTACGGGGGGGTGGTCGATTTAAGATACGCAAATTCAGCTACGCGAATAGCGTAGCTGAATTCGACGTATCGGAGCCGACTTACCCCACTGTGAGGACGGCGGCAAAATCGACCTCCGCGGCTCCCCGTCGACGGCGCTTACTCCCACCTCCGCTGGTGGAGTAAGAGCGTCGATTTGGGGATCGATTGTCGCGTCCCAACAAGACGCGATAATTCGATCCCCGAGAGATCGATTTCTACCCGCCGATTCAGGCGGATAGTGTAGACCTAGCCTAAGAAACAGCTACCTATTGCTGATTTAATACTTACATCATTACCCGAGACTCCACTGGGCTGATTCTCATTCACATTAAGGCCCCTTGACACAACTCTGGCAATATAAAGAGGCCTAAAGCCAGTGTAAATGTATTTTTCTTCTACTAAAAGATTCTGAAATGCTAATAGGAATAATAATTTTTTTAAAAATATAAACATTTTTATCACAACAGTGAGCAGCTCTGATTCTGTGTATATACAATGGGTAAGAAGCTGCCACTTTAGAACTGAACTGCCATTTAGCTATGTACATTAGCTATGTTTGGCTATCTCTTTAGATAACTGGGGTGATCATACCATCTGTTGGGCTCAGTACCAACTCTAGATGATTAAAAGGATAACGTCATCTTTTAATCTAATCTGCTAAAAAAATTTCAGGTCCTACACAACCCCCATAGTCCCTCCTGCCAATTTTATAATAATATTTTCCTGATTTTTTTAAAATATTCACCTCCATTGTTGCATGAAAAGACCTACACAGACAAAAGGAGAAACTAGCTAATTACCTGACCATAAAGAGAGTGCTATCAAATGCACAAAGAGTAAGCATATAGAAAACTATTTGTTTTCTCTAATCTCTTTCAATTGTGGTCAGCCTGGTCATTATTTGTAACAACAGTAGGTAAAATTCCAGGCACAAGTGTGATTTCATTGGACAGAGACCATTTAATGTAGTCTTGGTACCAGATTCTATAATGGAGTTCTCATCTGAGTTACTTTGGATTTATAATGGTGGGAGGGTCTGACTGAGCTACTATTAAAGCCAAGGAAAAGAAGATTCCCACTGAGCTGTCTTGTGCACTAAATGAGATTAGAATCAATCCCTTTAACTCACCAAAGCCACCTTACTCTTATCTGCTATACTCTCATTAATAACTGTCAGTCCTTTGATTCCAATAAAGCCATTACCAATACTTGAAATAGAAAAGAACTGGCTTAATTAACATCAGTGTATCAATTTTAATATATATGGATGCCATTAAAATTAATACACTGATGGATACCTCTCTGTGTGTGTGTGTGTCTCTCTCTCTCTCTATATATATATATACACATACATTTACACACACACACATATATACTATCTCTCTCCCATCACCATAGTACCTCAGTGCCTCATACTATTAATGGATTTAGCCTCACAATACCCCTGTGTAGTGGGAAAGTATCATCCCTATTTTATAGAAGGGCTAGAATTGAGGCATGAGGGATCAAATTATTTGCCGAGGTTACAGAGGAAGTCTGTGGCAAAGCTGGGAACTATACCCAGATCCTCTGAGTCCCAATCCAATGTCTTAACCACAAGACCATTCTTCCTTTGATAAAGACTGATATTTGTTTTTTGGTGCCAGTTGCAAGACATGGGTCAACATTACAAAAGGTTAGAGCTTTGCCAGGGGCCAGTCTCCACTGGTTCCAGTGCTTACACAATATCCATGCTTCACTAAGTACTAAGTACTACTGCTTAACCAGTTATGTAGCTGCACATAGTGAATGCTAATGGGAAGGGGGTAGGTTTAGCAGATAAAATAAAAAAAGAAGTTAAAAATCACTTAGAAAAGTTAGATGCCTGCAAGTCACCAGGGCCTGATGAAATGCATCCTAGAATACTCAAGGAGCTAATAGAGGAGGTAACTGAGCCTCTAGCTATTATCTTTGGAAAATTATGGGAGACGGGAGAGATTCCAGAAGACTGGAAAAGGGCAAATATAGTGCCCATCTATAAAAAGGGAAATAAAAACAACCCAGGAAACTACAGACCAGTTAGTTTAACTTCTGTGCCAGGGAAGATAATGGAGCAAGTAATTAAGGAAATCATCTGCAAACACTTGGAAGATGGTAAGGTGATAGGGAATAGCCAGCATGGATTTGTAAAGAACAAATCATGTCAAGCCAATCTGATAGCTTTCTTTGATAGGATAATGAGATTTGTGGATAAGGGAGAAGCTGTGGATGTGGTATACCTAGACTTTAGTAAGGCGTCTGATACGGTCTCGCATGATATTCTTATCGATAAACTAGGCAAATACAATTTAGATGCGGCTACTATAAGGTGGGTGCATAACTGGCTGGATAACCGTACTCAGAGAGTTGTTATTAATGGTTCCCAATCCTGCTGGAAAGGCATAACAAGTGGGGTTCCGCAGGGGTCTGTTTTGGGACCGGCTCTGTTCAATATCTTCATTACGACTTAGATATTGGCATAGAAAGTACACTTATTAAGTTTGCAGATGATACCAAACTGGGAGGGATTGCAACTGCTTTGGAGGACAGGGTCATAATTCAAAATGATCTGGACAAATTAGAGAAATGGTCTGAGGTAAACAAGATGAAGTTTAACAAAGACAAATGCAAAGTGCTCCACTTAGGAAGGAAAAATCAGTTTCACACATACAGAATGGGAAGAAACTGTCTAGGAAGGAGTACGGCAGAAAGGGATCTAGGGGTTATAGTGGACCACAAGCTAAATATGAGTCAACAGTGTGATGCTGTTGCAAAAAAAGCAAATGTGATTCTGAGATGTATTAACAGGTGTGTTGTGAGCAAGACACGAGAAATCATTCTTCCGCTCTACTCTGCGCTGGGTAGGCCTCAACTGGAGTATTGTGTCCAGTTCTGGGCATCGCATTTCAAGGAAGATGTGGAGAAATTGGAGAGGGTCCAGAGAAGAGCAACAAGAATGATTAAAGGTCTTGAGAACATGACCTATGAAGGAAGGCTGAAAGAATTGGGTTTGTTTAGTTTGGAAAAGAAAAGACTGAGAGGGGACATGATAGCAGTTTTCAGGTATCTAAAAGGATGTCATAAGGAGGAGGGAGAAAACTTGTTCACCTTAGCCTCTAAGGATAGAACAAGAAGCAATGGGCTTAAACTGCAGCAAGGGAGGTTTAGGTTGGACATTAAGAAAAAGTTCCTAACTGTCAGGGTGGTTAAACACTGGAATAAAATTGCCTAGGGAGGTTGTGGAATTTCCATCTCTGGAGATATTTAAGAGTAGGTTAGATAAATGTCTATCAGGGATGGTCTAGACAGTATTTGGTCCTGCCATGAGGGCAGGGGACTGGACTCGATGACCTCTCGAGGTCCCTTCCAGTCCTAGAATCTATGAATCTATGAATCTATGAATCTATTCACTCCACCAAGTGTATTGTGCAATTTACAAAATGTACAATTATTTAAGATTCCAATACTTTGTTTGTTGCTGAGATCCTGCCAATAAGGACTATTTGCTAAACGAAGGTGGACTCTTCACTGACTGTTCCTTTAGAACAATGATTTATTTCCATATTGCCCCTCATCAGAGATGAATATCTGTTTAAGCTTCACGGGGGGGGGGGGGGGGAGAAAGGAAAACTGCCTTGTTTGTTTTCTCAGTGAAAGGTAGGAAAGAACCTACATATGGTCACAGCCTGTTCTTCAGAAGGAATAGCTGTGCTCACACCACATCTCAAAGGTGAGCAAATGAAATGTCTTTAACTGTGGTTTAAGAAAATTAATTTTAGATTCTGTAGCATAAAAGCATCAACTCAACTTTTATGAATTATCTAGCCATGCTTCAGATGAGATGTCCATTATGTATGTTAATAGAAACATGTCTTTTTGTAGCCTTTTATTAGGAAAAACCATGGGGTGGCTGTGATGAAAAGGGCAAAAGTTCTAGTTATTTTGTTGAAAATATTATACATATCCCAGATATAACCCAAAATAACCTTTGTTTTCCAGTTTTGCTGGGAATAACTGGAACTGAGTTAACTAGAATGTGCTTGTGCTGTGAGAACAGTTGACATACACTATATATGAACACAGTAATTGCCATACCTCAGGTGACCATTCTAAGGCCAGACTAACGTGATGATCCCGAAAATACTTATGCATGTGAGTAGTCCCAGAACTTAAGCGTGTGCATAAGTTTTTGTGGGATCTGGGCTTAATTCCACACTTTTAAAAGTCTTTTTTCCTCATCTTATGGAAGAAGAAACCTCACTCCTAGAGGAATTGCAACTCTTACAGAGTTCTTTGATCTGATCCTCTGAATCACTCTTTATTTAATTTATTTATTTATTTACTTATTTTTTGGAGCACCTGTTTTCTATTATTGTCCCATGGAGCCTTGTGGTTTGTCATAGCAACTTTCAAGGTCCTTAATGAAACTGATTCAGCTATTCCTATCACATCCATGGCTCACACATCCACTGACCACGAAAACAAAATCACAGAATAGCTTAAATCATAGGTTGTTTAAAAGCATGAAAATCATGGAATCCATTACCTTAATGACAGCCAGGATAAAAATGCAGCAATTTTAATGGGCAATATCCAGTTGAATAAAAAGCTAGTTATTCTTTAAAGAAAGTATTCAGGCTATGCTAATTGTATTATGTTACAGGAAGATAGAATGTAATTTATTGCACAAAACAAGTGTTCATTATTAGAGGGCTTACTTTGTTAAACCTATCAAAAAAGAAAGTCTAAACAGAAGGCCTTATAGTTACATTATAAGTATCATTAGCTACTTTTTTCATAAACATCAGCATTACTTTCCACTAATATAAACCGCTCCTTTCAACATAGCATCGTCTCAAAGTAATTTACGAACACAAACACAAATTAAGCTGCACAATAGTCCTCAGTACAAGATTGTGACCACTCCTTTGTTTGGAAATCACTTAGCACATCATGAATATTACTGGAAAAAAATAATGAGGTATTACAGTACACATATTGCAGATGAATAAACTGAAGCAATGTGAATTCATAGCAGAGTTGAGAATAAAATCAAGTAATATTGACCCCTATTATTACTACTAGACAGTCTTATCTTCCTCTGTATTTAAAACTCCTGTAAGTAAACATAATTAGATGCCTGACTTCCCAGTGGTCTTAAACATTTTGAGTACATTAATATGATTGTCATGCTACTGTTGCTCGATTTTAGGATGTTATATAATTGCTACAACTTTATCATTTATATAAGATAAAGATGGCATTGATTTTACTAATATTTATCTGATTGATTTTGTTCATCACAGTTATTTTCAGTTGGCACTGTGCATCTAAAACTGCAATTACACTTTGAGAGCCAATAATGAAAGATAGTATTTAGAGATGTTCTCAGAAAGGACAATTAGAACTAACAATGGTTACTCCAGCTAAGTTTGTGATTGATAAAGAAATGAAGAAATACAAGCCAGCATAGATATGTTCCACAGTGTCTCCTTCATGCAGAATTGTAGCATCCTAATTAAATCCAATAAACTGGGCCCAGATATGCATTTCGTTACACAGATGACTCACATTACAGTTAACTGAATTCAATTTTGGGCCTTTCTGCTGTGACAGTGAACAAGCGTGCTAGTTCTGGTGGAGTGTTTTGTCACATGGAAATCTGTCTACAGAGACTGATTCATTTCACATAACTAGGAGTAAAGGGATGAAATTAATCAAAGAGAATGTAGGCTGAACAACAGGAAATATTCCTTAACTCTGAAGAATATCAGACTACGGAGTAGTTGTCCAAAGGAAGCAATGAAAGTCCAATTGGGTGAGTCATTTGAAGCTTAAACAAAGCACATCCACTTACTCATCTCCAGGAAGTGCTACATTGGGGGACACCACAGATATAACAGCTCCTAGCAGCAGGAGAAGGAGGAGGACAATTGATCCCAGCTGGCCCACCAGAAGTATAAGGTATCTCTTTGTCTGGCTATACCAGAAGAAGGACCATGAGACACATGATGTGGTTTAATTAGGCTGCAACTTTATTCCTAAATGTCGGGGAGTACCCAGCAGATAAAAGTGTACAGTGCAGGAAATTCCATAATATTTTACACATACCTAGAGGGGGCTGCTATCAGCCCTCCCCCTTTACCCATTCTGGTCCCCAGCAAACTCACTGCTGGGACCTCACCACCCCTCATCTTGAATGAGGGATAAGGAGGACTATAAAGGAGAAGGTTAAAGGAGACTGTAAACACTCCCTGTTTCGACTCCTTTAAAGAATGCCTCCTTTAAATTCTTTACTAATCCATTTTATCTGATTACCATATCCCTTCCCTACAGAGTATCTGCACTCAACAGCTGCCCCACACCTACATAATGAATTGCGATATCATAGCCTAACCCCCATTTTATGTTTGTCCCAACTAAGTCACCAACCTACTGTGGGGAAGGCAAAAAACTCTACCTCACCTTGCCCAATCTGGCAGTGAAGGAAAAAATTCCTTCCCAGCTCTCTGAGAAAGGAACAACTAGCATATTGCTCACAGCTGATCATGACAAAACCTGGTATTTAACTATTTCCATGGTTGGGAGGGTGGGTGCTGCTCTGCCTGGTCCAAATAAAGAGAGCTTTTCCTGCACTGGCGTGGACCTAAAGTCTCCCTTCTTCCTGCAGGAGGATGGGTCAGCATCCCACGCTAACCTGGTGTGAAGCTGCTGCAGCAAGTCATTCTGGCTATCTAGACTTTATAGAGTATGTCTACACTGGGACCCTCCAGAGTCCAGGATCCAGCCCAAGCCTGAACATCTATACTGCAATTAAAGAGCCCCTTAGCCAAGCCCTGCAAGTCTAAGTCAGCCGCGGATGTTCAATTGCAGTGTAGACATACCCAAAGTATCCACAGTCCTCCCAATCCAGCCATGCCAAAACCCAGAAATCGTGCTTGGTAGGAATGCTATGGTTACTATTCCTAGCCTAGATGATCTCACCTCCTCACTGCTTCTCATTTGTTTGTTGTTTTGTTTTTAACTGGTTTGATTATTCTCTTAGTTTTCAACCTAACTCCTCTGCATACACTTTCACATCCCAAAGTGTAAATACTTCCAGGGCAAATTTAACATTGCTGTTCACAAATACCCAGCATGTGACCTGAAAGCTCACTTTTCATAAGCATGCATGCCAATAACACTTAATCACGTCAGTACTCACAGAATCTGAACACAAAAAAGGTGCAGGCTTGACCAAGGCAAATGCTTTTTAAATTCAAGTGAATAATCATGGGAAATGTTTGTTGTGATCACACAGGTCCAGTAATTGCTCACACTGGAATCTGGCCAGGACCCCAAGGATTGCACCCTTATTCTCACAAATAGCCTGATGGGATCTTTTAATAGCCCCAAGGTTCAGGATTTCACCATTATGTCTCATCCAAAAGATGGCACTTGAGGAAAAAAGAGTACCATCTTACACTACGCTGAGTTATTAGTTCAGTAATGACTCAGGGGGAATAGTGCTACCTCCTGAATTAACAATACACTTTTGGTTGCTTATCCTAATAGAACCATCTATCATTAGCTGGTTGTTGTACATGGACAAGCTGCTTTCCAGTTAATTTAATAGTTAATTGTTGCAGCACAGACACTTCAAATTCCTTGGCACTAACTGTTATTCCATCCTTTACTACCAATGGATCTGAAAGGCTGATTCACAGAGCTAAATAACATTATTCCTTTCAAATGTTAGCAACTATAATTTAAAGGAGCCTTACAAAAGCACAGAATACTTGGGATAACCCAAAGGGGAACTGTTAAATGTTAGAACAAAAAAAGAATAAATCTGGAGAATGCAAGCAACTAGACAAATCAGGGGAAATAATGTAATTTTACTTCTTCTACAAATACCCAAGGAAATCCAAAATCCAGCAGTGCAAGCATATGGAGTTAAAAGAAACGTGATGAAACAGATTACCAAAAGTTCCTACAACCAACAAAATGACTTGCATACAAAAGCAAAGTATTTAAAAAACACAGGAGCATGAGCAGGATGGAAGGAAGCTGTGGTGATATTAAGTGAACAGATTGAGGTAAATAAGGTAGGATTTAGCCACATGAATCTCATAAATAACATTGACATGGTTGTCACCAGGCCTCCCACTGAAAACTCAGCCAATATGTCCAGAGAAGAGAGTATGATATGAAGATCTACTAACAAAATTGATACTATGCATTGAGATGAAAAGTAGGCATGGGGAAAGCATTAACAATAAGCTATTGTAGACCATGCAAACTGAGAGAATATTAATAGATTTAGTACTACTTATGCAGATAAATGAAGCCACTATGAAAGCTTGACCATTAGTCATGTCATGGGGAAATTTAGTGATACTGATTGCCATAAAAATTTCCAAATGACTCAGGAAATGTGCATGTTCTTTTTCTTTCACTTGGCTAAACAACTAATATGATCAGAGGCTATTCTAAAGTTAGTCACTGAAAATAAAACAGTAAGGCAAATATGTTACAAGTTCATAAACAACTATGAAAAATCTAATGATCATATCATCAGATTCAGAAATATCCTCAGGCACTTCTTAGCTTTGATAGTACCAGGAGATCAGAAGAAATACACTGTTTTCTACAAGGATAATCTCTAAAGGAAATAAGGAATATGTTGAGAGATTTCACTTTAAATAAAATTATCCATACATTATAGTGTTCTAGGAAAAATGAGAGACATCAAGGAGTAATTTGGAAGTGCATGAATGATCCAGTCTTATTGCAATATAATATAAGAGTTCTCAAGTCTTCATTCAGGCAAAATTCCCAATGGGATAGCTGGCAACAGAATGCAAGTCACAGTCCCATCCACAGGTAGGGCACACCCACGTACTAGCAATGCTCTGAATCTGAGCATCAGATTCTTTCCTCCTCTGACACGGGTCAACACAAAACTTGATCCAGTCACCATGCAATGCCTCTCTTTGTAGCTCCTTTGCGAGCTTCAGAGTACAACACGCTCTTCAGGAACCTGTAATCCAGCTTTTGCTTGACGTGCCCAAGCCACCTGAGTCTTTCCTTACTAACCAATGTTCCCATGAATGACATATTAGCACAATTTAACACTTCGACATTTGTCACCCAGTCTTCCTATCTTATTTGAAGAATTTTATGTAAGCGTCTGATATGAAAACTGCTTAGTCCTTTGGTATGTTTGGCGTAAGTCATCCATGTTTCTGAACTGTATAGAAGAGTGGATAACATTACTCCTTGTTCTGTCATCTGGTACCACTGAGAACAGTCTAGATCCATCCTCTTTGGAACCTCCTTTCAGGTAGTTGAAAGCAGCTATCATTCTTCTCTTCTGCAGACTAAACAATCCCAGTTCCCTCAGCCTCTCCTCATAAGTCATGTGCTCCAGCCCCCTAATCATTTTTTTTTGCCCTCCACTGGACTCTTTTCAATTTTTCCACATCCTTCTTGTAGTGTGGGGCCCAAAACTGGACACAGTACTCCAGATGAGGCCTCACCAATGTTGAATAGAGGAGAATGATCATGTCCCTCGATCTGCTGGCAATGCCCCTACTTATACAGCCCAAAATGCCATTAGCCTTCTTGGCAACAAGGGCACACTGTTGACTCATATCCAGCTTCTTGTCCACTGTAACCCCTAGGTCCTTTTCTGCAGAACTGCTTCCTAGCCATTCGGTCCCTAGTCTGTAACAGTGAATGGGATTCTTCCGTCCTAAGTGCAGGACTCTGCACTTGTCCTTGTTGAACCTCATCAGGTTTCTTTTGGCCCAATCCTCTAATTTGTCTAAGTCCCTCTGTATCCGATCCCTACCCTCTAGTGTATCTACCACGCCTCCCAGTTTAGTGTCATCTGCAAACTTGCTGAGAGTGCAGTCCATGCCATCCTCCAGATCATTAATGAAGATATTGAACAAAACCGACCCCAGGACCGACCCTTGGGGCACTCCGCTTGATACCAGCTGCCAACTAGACATGGAGCCATTGATCACTACCCGTTGAGCCCGACCATCTAGCCAACTTTCTATCCACCTTATAGTCCATTCATCCAGCCCATACTTCTTTAATTTGCCAGCAGGAATACTGTGGGAGACCGTATCAAAAGCTTTGCTAACGTCAAGGAATAACACATCCACTGCTTTCCCCTCATCCATAGACCCAGTTACCTCCTCATAGAAAGCAATTAGGTTAGTCAGGCATGACTTGCCCTTGGTGAATCCATGCTGACTGTTCCTGATCACTTTTCTCTCCTCTAAGTGCTTCAGAATTGATTCCATGATTTTTCCAGGGACTGAGGTGAGGCTGACTGGCCTGTAGTTCCCCGGATCCTCCTCCTTCCTTCTTTTAAAGATGGGCACTACATTAGCCTTTTTCCAGTCCCGGTGCTGGACAGGAGTCCTTCACCAGTGTTCAAGGCTTCATGTGAGTACACAGTGACTGCCATGTTTGTTTTTACAATAATTTCGCTATTGGTTTCTAACACAATACTGTAAAGTACTTTGAGAAGCAATTGAATATGAGAGGTATATAAACAAAGTTTTATTCTACGCAATCAATAACAGTCTGACAAAAAGTACTCTACTGTCATATGGGTCTCCAATACTGGGATAGTGAGCTGGAGGAAATTAGCCAGTCCACACAGAAATCATAGAAATTATAGAAATGTAGGGCTGGAAAGGATTTCAAGAAGTCATCTAATCCAGTCCCCTGCACTAAGGCAGGATCAAGTATACCTAGACCAGGGGTCGGCAACCTTTCAGAAGTGGTGTGCCGAGTCTTCATTTATTTACTCTAATTTAAGGTTTCGCGTGCCAATAATACATTTTAACTTTTTTAGACGGTCTCATTCTATAAGTCTATAATATATAACTAAACTATTGTAGTATGTAAAGTAAATAAGGTTTTTAAAATGTTTAAGAAGCTTCATTTAAAATTAAATTAAAATGCAGAGTCCACCAGAATGGTGGCCAGGACCTGGGCAGTGTGAGTGCCACTGAAAATCAGCTCGCATGCCACCTTCGGCACACGTGCCATAGGTTGCCTACCCCTGACCTAGACCACCCCCGACAGGTGTTTGTCTAACCTGTTCTTTAAAACCTCAAATGATGGGGAAGCCTTGGAAGCCTATTCCAGAGCCTACTATCCTTAGAGTTAGAAGATTTTCCTAATATTTCCTAAATCTCCTAAACTTACTATTTCTTGTCCTACTTCATTTTTTTTTGCAACAACCTGCATCAGGTTTCATTCAGAGGCCAGCAGGCCTAGTGGGCAAGTTGTGGTTCAACAATCCTTCCACCCCCAAAGTCCTGGGATGGGTTTGCCTGGCAGTCAGCTGGCCTCGAGGCCAAGCTGCACTCCATCGTTCCCCAATGCTCCAGAATTGTCCTGGCCCGACAGGTGGGTGAGGAGATGCTGCAAGAAAGCAGAGGAAACCAGGCCCTCCTCTCCACTGGATCCTGGCCCAGGGCCCAATGGGGAGAGGTGTGGAGTGTCTCAGTTGCCTCTTCCTGGTGCACCTGACCAACCTCCCCATGTCCACTTCCTAACTTCCCACTCTCTCTCTTTGCTTTGGGGTGTGATCACTGCCCCCTCCTAATAAGGCGCTTCCAATCTAGCATGGGAATTCTCCAAAAAGGTCCATATTTTTGGAACTTCATATATCTACCCTACACACACCTACATCATATATCATTTGAAAGGTTATTTTATGCACATTTAGATGAGGTATGATGTGCAGCTATCAAGTGGTGCTGTAAGCCTACAGGTGAGGTGAAAAAACTGTACCCAAAATGAGAAAGTGTCATTTTTTGTACAATTCCAGAAACACTGCAGCATGACTATAGTTTTTACTGTTTAAGTTAATCTCAACACTTTAATGTGGTTCTTGGTCAAAGCTACCAAATGACAATGTATTAAAAGATTTTTATTGGGTTTGCTATTGGGCAAGTATTTTTTTTTCAGAAATGATTAAGCTGGCCAAAATTGCAAATATCAACATTTTGCAATATACTAATACTAAATGTTTTCACATATTCTTAATTATCAAAGTATCTCACAAGTAATTATAATAGTTTTCTGTATTTCAGCAAACTGAAATTTGCTGACCAGATAAATCTCAGACTGAAAGTTGTGCACCAATAGCAATAGATTGCATGCCCATAGTTTGTACTGTATAATGGGTAGAAATAAATGTACATAAATTCCTCATGTAATGCTTCACATTGTAGCATCTAGTACACCTGGTAGAAGGTTTTAATTTGTAATTGCCTGTGCATGCATTACTAGCATTTGAAATATTCTAGAAATTACCTTTTAAATTCAATGACACTTATGCACAGCTCAGTATTAGCGTTAGAGATGACAATACACAGCCTCATACTGAGCGTCAACCAAAGAGTTCACAAGAAAATGGCAATTTTGATACTAACGTATAGATCTAATGTATATCTAATTCTGTATACTGGTACATGAAAAATGGTGGTAGTGGTGTTAGTAATGCTAACAATATACTTTGGGAATTTTACCTCTACAGGTAAGTTACAATATATGAAGACATAGAGGCTATGAGCTCCTTAAAGCTTACATCAAAGACAAAAAGACTGTCTACAAATTTCAAAAGAATGTATTATTTGTCAAGAAAATCATAAGAATGAAAAACTGTCAAAAGCCACCAGTGCTGGACAGAATTCTAGGATGATGGCAGCAGAAGCCATGAGAGATGAATTGCATTGGCAGCAACTGGATGAGGTTTCTAGTTTACATGATGTTCCACCAATACTCTGTCACAGAGGTTTCTTTCAGAAATACACAACCAACCTGAATTTGGCACGTCAGAGTTGTATTGAAACCAAGAAAGAAAACAGACACTGAATCTGATAAGACAGCATCATGTTCACCTGCTTCGATAGCCACCAGAGAAAGCGCATCCTCCAACAATTGGTGCTGTTGCACTGTTTGATTGAGAAAAACACACAAGAAAAGACAAGAAACTTTATAAAATGGGAACACTTGAGAGAGCAACCAATCTAAGAAAAGCTGCACTTCAAACAGGAGATGATGACGTTGTACAGAGTAGCTGTGGAAGACTTGATTGCTAAGGATGCAGTTTATCACTCAAACGTGCCTTTCTTCCTACTTGAGTAAAACAAATCTTAAAGCAAAACCATCTAGTTATACTGTACTTGATGTCATTGCATTTTATCAGCTAATTGAAGAGCGAGAGAGAGAGAGAGAGAATGATGTTCTGTACAACAAAGAGGCTCTTCTGCTGTCTAAGCTGTTACAAAGATAGAAAGCCCTACTTCCCTTAGATGTAGAAACTGCAACTTATTCCAGTATCAAATCATAGTCAATATTAGAAAAATACCACAGTTCTGGCATTTTAGTCCATGCACAGCAAGGCCAGTCTACTATTGTTCTATGCAGTGCAATAACATTAGCTGATGCTATCCAAGCTGCTAGTAATCAGAAGCAGGAACTTAAGTCATCCAAATGTTTTGTGGATGTTCTTCTGGCAAGTGAGCCTGATGATCAGCTTTCAAATCAACAAGTAGTTTGGTATAAGGCCACTTCAATCCTTTGGTCTGAAATAGCCAAAATGAGTAGAATATTATCCAAAGCCAGGTAATTGTAGTTTACAGAGGTCAGCTCCTTTTGTGCCCCAAGTGGTGTGGGAGTTTGTCCTTTGGTTGATCGATAAAGAGGCATATAATTCAGATAGCATTTAGTATCATCCTTCAAAAGACATTCAAAGAAGGTGCCTCTCAATTGTGGAGTCCATAGTATTTAACAGTTCCACAATTATCGCACCACTGCACATAAGCCTTGCTACACAGCAAGATCTCACAATTTAATCGACATACTACATCTTCATGGATTCTGTATCAGTTGTTATAAGCTGATGCAGTTCATCACTAGTGCTGCAAAAACTGAACAGAAAGAATCCAGGAAGATGTGTTCATTCCAAATGGAATTGTACCACTTCAAGCTGGTGGAAATCTCATCCATAAAGGAGATAATAATATAGAAATCAATGTAGAGACCACTGATGAAAAGAATGCCTTCCATTCAATGACTAGAGTGGTATTCCAAGAACAGTCCACAGCTAGACTAGCATCCCAAAAAATATCACTGAAGCATGGGAAAGAAAAGACATTTACTTTCCCCAGACAACCAGAGTCTCTTATGCAGTGTGCAGCATTTGAAAACCCTAGAACACATCCAGAACCAAATCATCATGAAAAAGTACTTGAGAAAATAAACTCTTGTGACCTACAAATGAATGCTGTCTGAGATCTCTTCTGGTGTCTTCCCTGCACAGAACTGTGTATGCGCAAAGGCAATTAAGATTGTGGTAACCCACGCACTCTTGACAGAGATCATAATGATGAATAAGATGATGATAATGATGTTGACTAGAAATGTCAGCAGCATTATTACATTTCAATGATTCCTGTACCAATTTATTAATAGATTTTGTTTTACCCTTTAGATAGTTGTTGTGGTGCTTTGAGGTCACAAAGAAATCCAATGTTAGTCTTTAAATAACACATAGAGGCATTAAACTAACAGAAACAAATGCAATTATTTCAAAGTGGTCATTTTAACATGTTGATGGTATCATTGTTTATTCCCATTTCTATGTAATGGCACCACTTGACAGCTCCAAATCATACCTCATCTTAAAGTGGACACAATAAGTTTTCAAAAGATGTATGATGTGTGTGCATGTGTACAGAGGGTGCATTAAATTGACCAAATCAGTGGTGTCTGCCTAATCCAAGGGTGGGCAAACTTTTTGGCCCGAGGGCCACATCTGTGTGGGGAAATTGAATGCAGGGCCATGAATGTAGGGATGGGACAGGGGGTTGGGGTGTGCAGGAAGGGGCTCAGGGCAAGGGGTTGGGGCAGAGGAGGGGTCAGGGCCGGCTCCAGGCACCAGCTTGGCAAGCTGGTGCTTGGGGCGGCCACTCCGGACAGGGGCGGCAGGTCCAGCTATTCGGCGGCAATTCGGCGGACGGTCCCTCACTCCCGTTAGGAGCGAAGGACCTTCCGCCGAATTGCCACCGCAGATCGCGATCGCGGCTTTTTTTTTTTTTTTTTTTTTTTTGTGGCTGCTTGGGGCGGCCAAAACCCTGGAGCTGGCCCTGGGAGGGGTGAGGGGTGTACGAGGGGGTTCAGGGAAGGGTGTTGGGGTGCAGGAGAGGGCTCAGGGCAGGGGTGCAGGGAGGAGTGCAGGAGGGGGCTCAGGGCAGGGGGTTGGGGTGCAGGAGGGGTGTTACGAGGGATTCAGGGCAGGGGTTGGGGTGTGGGGTGCGGGCTCCAGCCCAGCACCACTTACGTTGAGCCGCTCTGGGGTGGCAGCAGTGCGCACGGGACCAGGGCAGGCTCCCTGCATGCCTGCCCTGTCCCCAGCCCCGCACTGCTCCCAGAAGTGGCCGGCACCATGTCCCTGTGGCCCCTGGGCGGGAGGGCCAGAGAACTCCACATGCTGCCCTCACCTGTGAATACCTCCCCCGTAGCTCCCATTGGCTGTGGTTCCCCATTCCCAGCCAATGGGAGTTGCGGGGGGCAGTGCCTGGAGGCGAGGGCAGTGCGCGGAGCCCTCTGCCCCCCTTCCCTCCCAGGGGCCGCAGGGATGTGGTGCCAGCCGCTTCCAGGAGTGGCACGGGGCCTGCAGAGCCACAGGGATGGCAAGCCCGGGGGCTGGATCCAGATTTGGCCCGCAGACCGTAGTTTGCCCACCCCTCATTTAGAGGAGGGTCTGTAGCTGCTATGGGGTGAGGGCCCTCTTGGCCCAGTACTGCTCCTTCACTCCCTTTGTCGCTGTGTGGAGTCTGTAAGCTCCCAGCACACAGCCCTTATCATATTGGAAGACTGTTATGGGGTCCACCTTCAGTTTTCTATTCTCAAGACTGAATATGCCCCATTTTTTAATCTTTCTTCATAGGCCAGGATTATTTTTATTTTTTTTTACCATTTTTGTTGTTCTCCTCTGGACTCTCTCCAATTTGTCCACATCCTTCTTAAAGTGTGGGACCCAAAACTGGACAGAGCTGAGACCTCACCACTGCGGAGTAGTGGGAAAATTAACTCTCATGTTTTATATACAGCATTCCCGTTACTGCACCCCAGAATGATATTTGCCTTTTCTTCAACTACAGAACATTGTTGGCTCATGTTTAATTTGTGATCCAATATAACCCCCAGATCCTTTTCAGCAGAACTACTGGCTAGTCAATTGTTCCCCAGTTTGTAGCTGTGCATTTGATTTTTCCTTCCTAAGTGTAGTACTTTGCACTTGAATTTTATGTTGTTGGTTTCAAACCAATTCTCCAATTTGTAAAGGTCATTTTGAATACTAATCCAGTCCTCCAAATGCTTGCAACCCCTCCCATCTGAAAATTTTAAAACCATGCTCTCCATTCCATTATCCAAGTCATTAATGAAAATGTTGACAAGTACTACACCAGTTTTGACAACAAACTGATGACCAGTCTCTGAGTAGAGTTTTTCACTCAGATATGCACTCACTTTATAGTAATTTCATCTAAACCACATGACCCTCATTTGCTTATGAGACTGTCATATGGGATTGCATCAAAAGTCTTATTAAAATCAAAATATATATTGTCTACTGCTTACCCCCATCCACTAGGCCAGTATGCCTGTCAAAAAAGGAAATTAGGTTGGCTTGGCATGATTTGTTCTTGAGAAATCCATGTTGGCTATTACTTATTACCCTATTATTCTCTAGGTTGTTAAAAACGGATTGTTTAATAATTTGTTCCAATATCTTTCCATGTACTGAAGTTAGGCTGACTGCTCTATAATTCCCTGGGTCCACTTTGTTCCCATTTTAAAAGATAGATACTATATTTGCCTTTCTCCAGTCTCTGGAATAAGACTCTGCATTACCATTGTGGGGTAATGGAATGTGAGACTACTGAACAGTGAAGGAATGGAAGAGGAATTGTCAAGTGAAGTGATACTGTCCGAAGAGCAGTAAAATCAGTAACAAAAGATGAAGTGGCACTGCTGAACCAAATAATTCATTTTAAGAGAGATGAGCAATGTAATTACAATCCAGGGGACAAAAATTAATTGTATGTTTTATAGTACTTGAAACTGGATCCTTCTATCTTGTTGTAGCTGAAGTAAAAGTAAGACAAAAGCATAAGGCAAACCCACAACGTGGACATAAATACAGACTTTCAAACATTAATGCAGTCAATAGTCAACTATTCTACACTAATGAATAGTACTTCCTGACAGCGGGAGGCTGAGATCTGGTCTACCATACAAAGCTAGGTCACATAAGCCACCTCATGTTGACCTATGTCGACCCTAACAGTCCTCCAGCAACTGTCCTACAAAGCCTCACACTGACTGCTCTGGTCATAGTTGTGAGTTCCACTGATCAGGGGTCATGGAGACTGGAACCCCCCCAACACACACACACACACTTTGAGTCTGACACATTTTTCAAATGCCTTTTTTTTTATGGTCATACTTGGCAAGCACACCTAGCAGCTCTCCATTGTTGTATGCAACTGCCCAGCTGACACACTCCAGACGCACTCCAGCCTGGAGAGGAGATAGTGGATCTCCTGGCCTTGTGGAGAGAAGAGGCTGCGCAGGCCCAACTACAGACAAGCTGTAGAAATGTAGACATCTCTGAGCAAATTGCCCAGGGGATGCAGAAAAAAGGGTACAACGGGGATCAGCAGCAGCGCCACATGAAAACAAAAGGAACCGTGGCAGGCAAACTTGAAGGCCCAGGAGGCCAATAATCAGTACGGTGCCAAGCCACAGGCCTGCAGCTTTTACAAAGAGCCACATGCCATACTTGGCAGAAATCCCCCATACCTCCTGCACATCATTGTGGACACCTCCAAACTGCCCACGTCACAGGTTCCTGCCATGAACAGCAAAGAAGAGAAGGAGGAGGTTGGTGGACATGCAAATGAGGGGTCCAACTATGCCATGAGCAAGGACCTGTTTGAGACTCCACCACAGTCCAAATAGTCCCAGCAGTCAAGCACAGGCAAGCCTGATGCCAGGGAAGGAACATGGGGTAAGTGTGTAAATGTATTTCCCATTATAGTAATGACACCCCCAACTTAATATAACACAACTATTGACTTTTCATTAATTTACTCATACTAGAAGAGATTCATAGATACATAGATTCATAGATTCTAGGACTGGAGGGGACCTCGAGAGGTCATCGAGTCCAGTCCTCTGCCCGCATGGCAGGACCAAATACTGCCTAGACCATCCCTGATAGATATTTATCTAATCTAGATAGCACAACAAAGAGAAGTAGAGTAGTTATCTAATTTCATGCCCCTGTACAGTTACACAGGAAGAGGCCACGGTGGATTCTCTGTAACTTGAAGTTTTTAAATCATGATTTGAGGACTTCAGTAACTCAGCCAGAGGTTAAGAATCTATTACAGGCAGGGCTGCCCAGAGGATTTAGGGGGCCTGGGGTCTTCGGTGGTGGGGGACCCCCGCCGCCGAATTGCCGCTGAAGACCCGGCACTTCGGCAGCAAGTCCCGGAGCGGCAGGACCCCCTGCCACGGGTCTTCAGGGCACTTTGGTGGTGGGTCCCGGAGTGGAAGGACCCCCCGCTGCCGAATTGCCACCGAAGGCCCAGAGCAGAAGAAGCTCCGAGGGCCCGGGTCCCGCAAGAGTTTTCCAGGGCCCCCAGAGCGAGTCAAGGACCCTGCTTCAGGAGCCCTGAAAAGCTCTCGTGGGGGCCCTTGTGGGGCTCAGAGCCTGGGGCAAATTGCCCCACTTGCCCCCCCCTCCAGGTGGCCCTGATTACAGGAGTGATTGGGTGAGGTTCTGTGACCTGCAATGTGCAGGAGGTCAGACTAGATCAGTGGTTTTCAACCTGGGGTCCACAGACCTTTGGAGGTCTGCATACTATGTCTAAGGGGTCCATGAAACATTGTCATTACCATAGAACAGTGGTTTTCAATGTGTGGTCCATGGACCCTTGATTTGCAAAGGGATCCACACCATTTAGAATTTATTAGGGGTTCACAAATGAAAAAAGGTTGAAAAATCACTGGACTAGATGATCATGATGGTCCCTTCTGACCTTAAAGTCTATGAGTCTATGCAGAACATGTTGTTTATGAACACAGGGATGTCCCTTGAATCCTCCTGAGTTATCCTGATGAAACTTTCATGGAGGTTTTCCACAATCCTCTCCTGAAGGTTTCCAGGGATGGCAGCCTCATTTCTCCCTCCCCAGTAGGACACTTTCCCATGCCAGTCAGCAATTACTTCAGCAGGCACCATTACAATAAACAGGCTAGAGGCATATGGGTGGCTTCCGAACACCAACTGCAGCTGTGCTCTCTGTGCATTTGTTACCCTCAGGAATGAGAAATTAGCTAAAAACACTACTGCCTGTGGAAAGTGGTGCCAGTATTCAGTGCTATTACCCTATACTCATAGTTTCATGCAACTGAGCAATTCCCTCCTCATTTCCCTCACCCCTGGCAGGCCATACTCACCAGGGCTGGTGCTGTCAGTGGTGCCATGGCACAAACACACCAAAGCAGAAATGTCAATAAGCATGTCTTGTTTAACACTTTAGGGGGGCAAGGGAAGGGAGTTCTGAATCTTAACTTTCACTTTCCATTATTACTACACTGACAATGGTATCTGTGTGTGTTTTATCTGTAGCTGCCTCCACTTCACCCTTGAGGGATGCCCCCTACACAGCAGCAGAATGCCTGAGCCTGATAAGAAGAAGAAGGAAGAGGTCTTGGGATGACATGCTCAACAAGGTCCCGCAAGCCAGTGCTGCATCAGACCATGAGCAAAGAGCTTGGAGGATGAATATTGCAGACAGTATGAAGAAGGAAAGAGTGGACAGGTGAAAGGCCCAGGAGTCCCCATAGCAAAAGGAGAGGGAGATGCACCAGGACATAATGGGGCCTCTCTGGCAGCAAACACAGATACTGCAGACTCTTGTGGATGTACAGGTTCAACAGTCATGGACTCGCTTCCTTTTGTAGTCAAGGGAGATCTCCATTATAGCACCCCCTCAACATTCCACTTGGCATCAGGGGTCACTCCCTACCACAAAACACTAGGGGACATTAAGGAGAACCACAGCTTCACATATACTGACCTGTGAGAGCCTTGATTGCTGTATTTGTAACTTCTTAAGCTCTGTTCCATAAATGTATTAAGCTCAGGGCCTGCTCTGGCTTTTTTGCCGACCCAGGCAAAAAAGCCTCCCGCTGCCCCCCTGCCACCCGGTGGGGAGCGCGGCAGGGGAGGGCGCTGAGCCCGGCCGGCTGGAGCGCCAGGAGGAGGGCGGCGAGCCCTGCCATGGCCCCGCTCTCCCCGACCGGCCAGAGCACCGGGGGAGGGCGGTGAGCCCGGCCGCGGCCCCACTCTCCCCGGCCGGCTGGAGCGCTGGGAGAGGGTGGCGAGCCCGCCGCGGCTCCGCTCTCCCCGGCCAGCCGGAGCGCCAGGGGGAGGGCGGCAAGCCCAGCCACTGCCCCGCTCTCCCTGGCTGGCCGGAGCGCCAGGGGGAGGGCGGAGAGCCCAGCTGGGGCCCCGCTCTCCCCGGCCGGCCGGAGCGCCGGGGGGAGGGTGGCGAGACCGGCCGCGGCCCCGCTCTCCCCGGGTGAGCGCCTCCCCCCTCCAGGTGCTGCCCCAAGCACATTCTTGGAGGGCTGGTGCCTGGAGCCAGCCCTGATTAAGCTTTTAATGTATTCGCTTTTAACTTGCACTGAACTTTTTTAAAGTATTTTCATTACTCAATAAAATTCTATTGTTTGGAAAATTATTCATTTTTATTAGTTCCCCACATATGCTGCAGAATGCCTACTGGTACTGAAAAGCACCTACTTACTTGTTATTGTACAATGTGACAATTCACAGGATCAGTGATAAATACAGTGTAATGATCATAAATGTACAGCAAGCACCACAAAATTAATAGGTGACTGTGTTATATTCATAGATGAACACCAGGCACCACACAATTCCTAACAGGCCTCCAAACTGCAGAATCAAGTAGAGCAGTGGTTCTCAAAGCTGATCCGCCGCTTGTTCAGGGAAAGCCCCTGGTGGGTCAGGATGGTTTGTTTACCAGTCGCGTCCGTAGGTTTGGCCGATCGCGGCTCCCACTGGCCGTGGTTCGCCGCTCCAGGCCAATAGGGCCTGCAGGAAGGGTGGCCAGCACATCCCTCGGCCCACGCCGCTTCCCACAGACAAAAAACAGTTGACTACCCCTGCTTTATGGCAATGTAACTTGCGTCAGCAAGTTTGTAGCATAGACATGGCTTGAGAGAGACTGCAGAGAGTGAAGATGCATAAGACTCCTGGGATGATATTCATTTCAAAGTTAAGGAAGAAGAGCGATTCATGCTAGAATAGAAAAAGTCAAACAATTATGAAAATGATTGAAAACCAGTGAGACGAGCTGCAGGAGGCAGCAACTGAGAAGAGGATTTCCAGGAGGAGAGAGTTCAGAGAAAAGAACATAACACAGAGAGAGAGAGAGAGAGAGAGAGACACACACAACAGAGTTGAAAATCCAAAACTTGGTTTATGCAGATCAGCTGAGTTGAAAGAGAAATAGGAAAATCACTGAAGTGAAACCAACAAGGACAAGGGCCATAAAACAGAGTGTGAGAAGGATCAGCCTGCTAATACTTCTGACCTGCACATTCATTGCCACGATGGTTGGGGCAAGATAAAACATTTATAGTTAGAAGCAGGGAACATCAAGGGAGCAGATAATTGTGTAGGGACAGGGTTCCAAATCAGTGATTTTTTTTCTCCTGGTTGCAATGGGGTGAGTGAAGGACAGAATGACTGATCTATGCAGTTTGTGTCAGCTAAAATCAGATCATTGTGTGTTTAATTCCTTTTCAGGGAGACAGAGACTAGTAAATAATAATGCTATCTGTCTGTTTTTTAAAAATTTGTCTTGCAAAAATTTCAGCTGCCTACAAAAAGTAGTTTAAAAAGAAATAGTATTGAAAAATATATGAAATATAAATGTAAAACCTGAAGAAATACATCAAACTCTGGGTAGTCTAGAGATGTTCCTGTATTTGTTACCAAAAATTTGTAACCTGTCCTGTCCTATCACTTTTATATCACGTATTTCTGCATTTTTGTCCATTTTATTGTTAGAAAATAATTTCACCAGAGAAGAACTAAATTGTAAATTAATGTTTATGGCTCCAGTACTGCAAAGACTTAAATATATGCTTAAATTTATACACATAAGCAGTCTATTGACTTCAATGGTACTACTTAGATGCATAAAGTTAAGTATGTACCAAATTCTTTGGAAGACTGGGGCCTTATTTATTAACATACATTTTGCAGACCAACTTTGTCCAAAATATGTTTTAAGAAAAGGCCTTTAACATAATGTAACTGCTGTACTAGATCAAACTGATTTAGATATCAATTGAGAAACAGGACTTTAATTCTTTAAAATCAGTTATTACCAAAAGCTCACACACCTGCAATTCCAAGCAGGAACTGTGCTGATATCCTAACAACATTTTCTTCTTCTTCCAAAAATATTCCACATATTTTTCAATACATAACTGTCTGTAACCCAAAGTAACTACTATCAAAAATGGGTTCACCTGTTTAAGTAGTTTGAACAGGTTTCAAATCTAAAGCAAAAACCATTTGGCTCCTTTTGCATAGCCCCTTGCTATTCTCTCTCATTTATTTTAAGTAAATTATTCAGCAGGGTTGACAAGCATGAATAACACAAGCTACGCTGGGCTTCTCCAAAAGTTCTTACTCTACATGATTAATCATGAGCTTTTTTTAAATTCTATAGTTGTTATCAGTTGTTCTATGCCAGTTTGTGAAGGTCACTCAAATATTGGTGTTTATTTCCTTTGATACATTGTTTTTAATATCCTCTGATAAGCTGGGAAATAAGATCTCTCTCTCTCTCTCTTCTGATTTTGTTGTTTTGATGGGAGCACAGTACACATCTATGATGCCTATCGAAACCAACTGCCACAGATAAGATAAAAACTGGTGAACAAAATAACTTACCTTGGCTAACCATTACTTATGTGGTTATATGGCCCTCATCTCCCCAGTATCAGACCACTCTCTATTGCTTAACCTAACCCTGCACCAAAAGCCTAAGAAAATAAAGGCACTATGCAGTACACTATAAGTTCAACTCTGAGGTCCAGAGTTGAAGAACTCATATAGAATACCCCCTTGCACATAGCCCCATTCCTTTTAAACAGGGGGCTATTAGCATAGGTGCCCTGCTGATCACAGCTGCAGCAGTGTCAGGCAGGGAGAGACATGGTCTCTCAGGTAACCAAGTCCCAAAGCATTTAAGGCTTTAAAGGTCAAAATCAACAGCTTAAACTTAACCTGAAAACTAATTGGGAGCTAGTGGAGATTGCTAGTGAAGTTAGCGGAGAATGCTCTCTGTGTGATGCACCACCTAATAAACAAACAGACACTATTCTGCACTAATTTACATAGCTATATCTGCTCCTCCTGCAGACAGATGTTTGAGAAGATATCTATCACTTGTTTAGCTCCAAACCAAAACAGATCACACTCTTCCTGGAACATCTCTTGAGGTGTGGCTATACTGCAGCTGGGAATGTGCCTAGCAGCCCAAGTAGACAGACATGCATTAGCTCGAACAGAACTAGTATGTTAAAAATAGCGGTGTGGATATTGTGGCACAGGCGGTGGCACATTTGGACCCAACTTGGACTGAAGGGATCAGGCAAGATTGTGCTTGGGCAGCTAGTCTGTGCCACTGCCCAAGCCGCAGTGTCCACCCTGCTATTTTTAGCATGATAGTTCGAGTAGAGCTAGCGCATGTCTGTCTGCTCAGGTGGGGAGGCACACTCCTAGCTGCAGTGTAGACATAACCTTGGCGAAATTAAGTCTCCATTGTTTAGTGAAAAAACGGCCCATGTCTGGAGCTCACTTTGAAAATGCTGCAGCAATAATGTGCTGTGATAATGCCGTCCCCTCCATATTTTAGCACCCAGTAAATGTAAAAGCTGACAAAGTTGTGGGAGCCCCTTAAAAGTAAAAAGCAGCCCCACGAAGTAAGAAAACAGAAAAGCAGCACAATTCAGCCATGTGTGAATCCAATATGATTTTCAAAACTTAAAGCAGGAGTATCCACAAGGAGATAATGGGCTGATATTTAGCAATGCTGACCCCACACAACTCCCACTAAACCTACTGGGAGCTGTGGGCGTTTGACATCTCTGAAAATCAGGTTCTACTATGAAGAGCTACAAAGGGTGACCAGATGTCCCAATTTTATAGGGACAATCCCAATTTTGGGGTCTTTTTCTTATACAGGCTCCTATTACTCCCAACCCTGTCCTGATTTTTTACATTTGCTGTCTGGTCACCCTAGAGCTTCAACATCAAACCTGGGACCAAGCTCCAGCCGCAGTATATTTTAAGCATGTTTCCATTTTGAGCACAGTACACATCTACCATGCCGATACATTCCAATACGCTAACCTGGACTTCAACCAACATCCTCAAGTGGCTCCCGGTCTCCTCATAATAATCAAACTCCTCTAGGCTTTCCCCCACACTCTGAACTTCACAATCTTTCCTGGCACCGCCCAATGAAGGAGTTTTATACGGGACAGAGAAAGAGGGCATGGGGAAAGAGCTCTATCACCACCACAGCTTTGCACAAGACTGAGCCAACAGATGCTCACCAGCGGTCAATCATGGCACCAGTCATTACTGCCAGGCTCTCCAATATGGGTAGAAAAAATGCTGCTCCAAATCAATAAACGCAAGAGAAACATGCAGAATAAGGAGCCATAGTACATGCAGAACTGCACATAGCAGCACAGTACACAACGGGCCTGTTCTCCTGAGATGATGAGTACCTGTGACTCCTCAAAATATACAGTGGCCAAAATATCAAATTTGGTCACCTCAAGTTAGATGCCTAAATATAGATATAAGCACCTAAATAAGGGCCTGACCCTACTACCGTTGACATCATTGGCAAAACTCTCATTGACTTTACTGCGGAAGGCTTGGGCCATCAGTGACGTGATTTGTAGGTGTCTAAGTGTGGATTTACAATCAGTGAACCCCTTTAGGCATCTACATTTGAAAATCTTGGCCAACACCCATAAGAAGCTACGGCATAATAATGTTTCAGAGAAGCGCTTACCCTTTCCAGCCCTTTCCAGAGACTGTCCTTGACTTTAGTCCTTCAAGTGTTATTCCTAATTAGTATGATGGAGAATTTAGAGACACAGGGGCAAAAGGCTGTGGCAGAAAAGTGACTTGTAAATGAGCACGAATTATTTTCCCTCTCTCTCCCCTCATCTCAGTCTGCAGCATCTTATAGAACAGGTTGAATTTTTTTAAAAAAATCCTAAAAGGAAAACACAGTAGCTGCGAGTGCCAATCTGGCACCCACGGGGACTTCTGCCTTTGCCAAAATCTTTCATTAGTGCTGCTAGAGCAAAGTGTGAGGAGCGTGCTGCTGCTGCAGCTGCTGCTGTATTTGTTGAGTCCCGTAAAGGTGAGGCTCCTCCAACTTGCTGATGCACATCCACCTTAGTAAACTGCTTTGAGACGGATGGACTGAAAAAACTACATAGCTGGCCAAATGTTATTACAAACTGTAAACTGACACAAATCTGAGGTTAACGTAGATTACTTGCTGCGTATTCAGTGTTTGGGGATTCTTTGGGTGGTCACTTAAAACAAGAGATTGCCTAAGAAGATCTCATTACTGTATAAAAATACTAATAAGAGTAATTTTCATTATTATTAAAGTCAAGCTGCCAGTGGAAACTTTAAATGACACAAATACAAGAGCTCACGACTATGCTAAAAGGTAAATGCAGAAAACTAAACTGTTTGCACTCAGGGTGAGCTGAGTCCCCCTAGAGTGTCTCATGTCCTGATTAGGACAGAGATACTGCTCAAAGCAGCAGCCAACACTGTTCCGTCCAGCAATGATATTTAGAACAAAGTACACATCATTTGGTTATAAGGCCAGGGAGCAAAAGGGGCCACGCTTACATGGTGTGAGGCAGCGCTATGAACACACAGTTGTTGATTGTAAGAAGTAGTCCAAATCCAGAAGTGTGTGTTATAATACTACCAAGCCAACACAAGTACAATGGCAATGGGGATGCACCCTCGCAGAGTAAGTTTGACAAAGACAGGTGATGAGCTGCAGGTGAGAAGTAGCAATAACATCTATGGCCACTGGAGACAGCACTAATAACAATCAGGGCTTTGCAAATTGTGTGTTATGTAAGCAAGCAGAAACGGCCAATGATTGCTACAGGATTCATTCTGTGAGTACAGTTCTTCATCCTGCAGCTTATCGCATCAGGTGGAGAGACCAACCTTCCCAGCATTCATATTGTACCATGGACACCGCGCTGGGCTCTTATTGTATTTGTGTCACATTTACCACTGGTAGCTTTGTTTTTATATAAGATCCCTGATTTTCAGAGGTGCTCAGCATGTGCTGTTCCCATTGACTTCACTTGGAGTTGTAAGTGCTCAGCAGCTCTGAAAATCAGGCCCTAGACCTTTCTCTGAACAGGATTTGAGAAAAGCTATTATGTAAATATTAGTAACTTGCCTATTGATTTACACTCTGTCCAACAAAGTGTCTATTTAATGTCACAGAAAACTCTGTCATTACTCAAATCAAAATTGAAATGGTGAATACCAGTTGACTTGCAGAAAAACGTATCCTGGAAATTCTTTAACCAGACAACTCCTTTTCAACTTAAAAAAAGGGAGAGAGAGAGAATGCAACAACAGCAGTAATGGAGAACGAGTACATTGTCTTCTAAAGTGAGATCCATAGAAAATGCTGAGACCTAATCTCAACAAAATAACACCAAAATTCACAGAGGCTTGAATGGAGCATAGAATTTACATGTTAGATAATATAGTTTGTGTTGGGATATTTAATTAGCATAATTGTCCTTTTCAACTAATGTCCTATTTTCTTTCAGAAAAGAAACATGCTGAAAGCATTTGGCACATAATACAATAATTTAGGTAAAGGACATCCCATCTAAATTTTTAGTCGGTAATTGGCAAATTGGAGATCCATGAAAAGAAAGTAATTTTTATTAACCACTGACAGTTTACTGGGAGATATTTCTCTGGCTTCCGGCTCTTGCACATATGCATAAAATCCTCAGTCTAAATGAGTTACACCCCTTTTATCATGTGAAACTCCCAGCTATGCTGCAGATTAGAGATCAGCTGCATGAATGAATTCAGAAAGAGATGCCCATTTGGTTGATTTGAGTTCAAAAGAGCGCACTTTTTGATCTGGGCTTATTGTAGTGAGAAAACTGCTGCTTCCAGAAAACTCAAACCAAATAAACGTAGATATGAATCTTTGTTTATTAGGGGTGGTAAAACATAGTTTAACATGCCGTTTTTGCCCAAAATGGAATTAGTCTCAGATAGTGCTGGATATACTTTATAGCAGATTTTATGGAATAATATTGTTCACAGCTTCAGAGAGTCATCCAAAAAAAATCTCATTTTGTTAGCTAGCATGAGATACAGAGCAGTACGGGCCAGACTGTGTATAGCCTCATGTGGTTACCTGACAGAAGTAAAAAGCTATTTCCCACAATCCCTTGCAAAACCTACCTAGGAGCCTTGCACAATCCTGGCACACAGCACTCTGATTCTTGTCTACACTGCAATTAAACAGCCCCACGAGTCCAAGCCTGACAAGCCCAAGTCAGCAGGCACAGGCCAGCCACGGGTATCTAAATGCAGTGTAGATATACCCTGATCATCTAATACCATTGATGGTCTAGATTCCACAAAGGGGTTCGTATAGTTGATGCTGCTGCAGCCCTTAGGAGATATTGGGGCAGATTCATCGCTGCAACAGTGCTAGGGTTGCGCAGGGACAGAAGGCAGGCACAACTTGTTCCTCTTTTACAATGGCCCCCTATAGGCCATTACATGGGCAACTCCAAGGTGGGAGAGCAGCTTCGTCACAGTATTCCTACATCCTGGTGATTCTGTACCTCTGCAATGGCCTCTATCTACTAAAGACTGCATAATAGTTTAAGCATCCTATCCCCTCCCAACCCTTAGTTCTCCACTGTTTCCCTCTCCCCAGTTTAGATAGTGAGCGGTGCCATAGCTATAGGATTAATTTGTATACTTCTCAATTCACGGCTAGTACTACACTTTGGGATTTTTTCCTATGATCTCAGGCTCTAACTTCTCGATAATCACACATGATGTAACTCTCTTACTTTATTCATTGTGTACCACTGGGAAAATATAAATTACAAAATCAGCTTTGTCTCTCACACTTCTCTTAAGTTATGTTGGTAGTATTAATATGGTCATAATGGCAATATCACTAAGGTTATACTGATACCATTAAATAGGTTGCAGACAAAATGTTTTCAGCTCACTTGCACAGCTGTGATTCTGTTAAATCAATTTTGTTCAAACAAACAGAGCCCAAGCAAAGATCCAAGAAGGGGGGAGAAAAGAAAAGAAAAATGCTCTGTTATGGCCAGATGCAAGTGGCTGGTTGTAGAGCTGTTACATCAGACCAAAATTGGCACCTTCTCTCGGGCAGACAGGAACAAACACTCGCTTCCAGAGAAGTTCAGTCTGGCTGGTAGCTGTAGAGCTGGAGGCAGAGTCAGGTTAATAGGCAAAGGTTCCATCTTACTGTCAACAGCAGAATCAGCTGCAGCAGCATCAGACAAGGACCACATCCAAGACAGCTAAGATCCATTGTCAAATCCCAAGTGACACCAAAGCCTGAGGTATAGTTGGCTGGACACCCATTAGACCCACAGCATAAAGCAAAAAAGTAAGAGCAAAGAAAAGGGACAAGACTAGAGCTGCAAAGAGAACAGCTCCATTTTAAGGAGGATTTTGAGATTTCAAATTTGGTTTTGTTCAGAGTTGAAACAAAAACCAAAAATTTTGAAATTCTCTATGAAAAATTCTGAAAAAATTTGCAGTTTGGAAACAATGAAATATTTCATTTCAATAATTGTGAAAGTTTTCAGGTCAAGAATGTTAAAATGTTTTATGCAGTGTTGGTTTCATATTAGAGAGACAAGTGCATAAGGTAACACCTATTAGACCAGACTTAAGAAGATCTTGGTGTAGCGCAAAAGCTTGTCTCTTTCACCAACAGATGTTGGTCCAATAAAAGATATTACCTCACCTATCTTGTGGCTCTAAAATGTTTTGTATTGATTAAAGTAAAAATGAAACACCTGACCATTTTTGACCTGGAAAAGGAAGTCCACTAGTGGTCATTTAATTTGCAATTTTCAATGCATCATTTTGTCAGGGTAGGAAAGGGGTTGAAGAGAAGGTAGGAGAGGAGCAGGACTGACCTAAAAAAATTGGCTAGGATGGATGATGGGAAGGTCAGGTGGGCGTGAGGGCAGGAGGAGGTGGAAGACAGAGCCCTCACCCGGTCCCAGTACCACTCCAATATATGGTAGCACTTTTCAGTGTTTGCAGAGCAGAAAAATATGGCTGCCTGCCAGGAATGGGAAGGGTGGTCCCAATATATTCATTGGGGGAGGGAATCTGGGACCAGTGCTTTCTGGTCCCAGACCTAAGGAGGTGGTACCTAAAGGTGATAGGGATGACCCGTGAGCCCCCTCCCAGAGCTGCCTGCCCTGTACTGCCCACTGAGGGTCATATAATATTAGGCTGGCTCTTCAGCCCCACACTCCCTTGTGGGCCCAGGTGCAGCTGCCAACACCTTCTGTGGGTCCTGTCCTGGAGGAATGGGACTGGGCATGGCGCATCTGCAAGTCACAAGGGAGAGGCAACTGAGGTGCTCTCCTCAGTGTGGCAGGAGTGGGAGGAGCTGCAGGTTCTGTCTGAGGTGCTGCGGGAGTGGGCAGCTGCAGCTCAGGAAAAGGCAAGAGGCCCAGTAGTGCATCCACACCACCTTTCAGAAAGAGTGTGAAGGGTTCCTGAAGCGGCAAGCCAAGGCTACAGCCCTGCAGATTAGCCAGGCTGTCCCATGGGACGAGTCTTTCACGGTCCCACCCACTCCTCCATGGCTGCATGCAGTTTGTCTAAGATGTTCCAGGAGACATTATCTTTTTCAATTCCAAACATGCAAAGCATGGTATGCCACACCAAGTGAGAGTATACATGTTGCCATATTGGTCTTGCTGCTGCTGCTGCTAACCTAGAGGGCCATAACAGGCAAGTACTCAGCTGTCTGACCACTGGTCCACATGCCAGTACACCCAGAGCAGCACAGAAGATCTGATCTTGTTTACAAAATAGGAGTGTCTATGCATTTGCCACCTGAGGATAGCTGCAGCTATGATGCATTTGAAGACCTCATCTTCCAGGTGAGAGAAAGGCTGTCCATAGCCAGCATCCTTACATTCTGCGTCCAATTTCATGGCAGTAAGGTGCTTGTGATCAGTGTGCAGTAACTGGAGTTGCACCACTAACCTCCTCCTCCTTCTCACTAGTAACACCACCTCCTGCATCTAACTGAATGATCATGCCTCAGGGCATATTCCTCTCCCAGAGGAGCCATCTGCCTCAGGCAAAATGGATTCTGTCTGCAGCAACTTGCATGGAACTTAGAGGGAGGAGCAAAAGTTGCAGGAGGGAAAAGTTTAGAGACAGCACCAAGAAGTCATTGTGTGCACATGGCTTGAATACTAGCTGCAATTACAGCATCTCTGTAAATTTTTAATTCTCTTACTAAAGAGTCGGTTTAGATTTAAAAGAATGGAGTCTGTTCATGTTATTACCCAGTATACTGTACATAAAACATTGCCAGTTACTGTTCGCCAGGACAGGATTCTGGTTCAGAATTTTCTCCGGTCACTTCCTGGGATTCATGGTGCAGAATTCGTGCAACAGATTCTCCACTGAGCAAACTCAAGCCTCTAGAAGTGGTCTTTCTTTTTCCCGCCATCCTAAACTGTTCCCTAGAGGATTCCCACTTCTGAGCTGCCTTGCACTGGAGGTTTGCTACTTCCACTGACAGCTCTGAGACAGGGGCTCAATGAAGGATGGTGCAAAGTCTTTGTTGCTTGTCCTAGCACCAGCATCAGAAACTTTTTTTTCCCCTCAGACAATTGCTACTTTAAAGTCCTCTTTTCAGCTTGAAGAATGGGGGTAGGGGCAGCCTTCATGAGGTGAAATAAATCAGTGAATCATTGCTGCCTCACACAGCAGTGGTAGCCAGCAGCACAAGCTAGCAGGGTGATACAGACAGTACCTGCTATATGCTGCTGGAATCCTGTCCTAACAGTCCGACTCCTCAGCCTGTTTCTTTCAGCAAAGAATAAGGTGTTACATCAGTGGCTCTGCAGCTTCAAACAAACCAAGTAAACACTCAGTCAGGCTGCAGCAGATCACACTGTGGCGGGGAAACTTAATCAATCCAATTCAATGGTCACTCATCCAATGAAAAAGCACACAGAGCAATATGTGACAAGAGTGACTGACACTACATTGAAATGGAATTTTACCTGCATCAAGTCAAAATGGAACGGTAAACTCTTAAAGAAAGTCAGAATGAAACAAAACAATAAAGTCAAAGTGAAATAAAATATGCAATCTTTTTATTTTGCTTCATTGCAAATTGTCTTAGTCAAAATCAAAACAACTCTGCAAAACACTTATATTGAATTGAAATGGCAAATTCCAATGAAAAAATGCGTTGTTAATTTTTTTCTGACCAGCTATTGACAACACAAGTTGACAGAAAGTCAAGTCTGTTGGGTTCTATAACTCTCCCTCATCCATGTTTTGTCACTGGTCATTATGGCAATCATGGAAAATCCCAAGAGTCCTTTCACCCAAAACCCACCCAAATTTTGGGACCTCGATTTCTCTGGGAAATGTTTAAGCTTTGTATATTCAAGGTACACCTGATCTGTAAACAATCTGTGCACCTATCAGTAGAAGTCCTCATTCCCAAAACAAGTCCAAATAGGTCATGCTCTCTCAGCATCATACAAATCAAGACAGTAAGGCCACCCCTTGATTCCAAGTAAAACTGCCCACTGTCCTAGGCTTCAAACCATTACACTCATTCCTAAAGGCAGACTCTAGTGAGATGGATTCAATTGCCATGACAGTGGCCTTACATTCAGATGCTTGCTTTATATGAACATAGGATTTTTACTGCAACCAAAATTTGTATATATTATTCAGAAGATAATGGAGGAGCATCAAGCACTCTGATCTTACAATTATAAAATGCTAGGTGAAGGCCACTGAACTGAAAGTCAGCGGAATAAATACTTAATCTAGAGGCATGCAAAATATTAGGAAGTTTTGTTCCTATTGATCTGTCCACTATTCTAGTCTGTTCTAATCAGTTCTTCCGTCTTATATCATACCTTATTTCCATCAATCCATTAGTGCAGTCTAAAAGAAATATGTAAGTACAGGGGTTTTAATTGCATTGTATACATTTAAAATTAAAAGTTCACAAGAGATCTTTCAATCTTGATTTGTACCTTGAACATATTGTCTCTTTCATTACTGTGCAGCCAGCAGCCCACAGAAGACTAGAACTATTTATTATTGTTCGATCCTGTACACGCACAGCATACACAGCCCAGTAAGATTAGTCTGACTCTGAAAAAAAGAGAAAGATTTATAATGAAGTTGCTCTGAAGGGCTAAGGTTTGTTAAATTAATAAGCAAAGTTGCAAACCAGGACTGCTCAACAGTAGATACGTGAATATTTTTACATATCCGTGTCCTCCTAGGATGTCACAGTTATCGCTAGCTGCACATCACAGCCATTCAGAACTTCCTGGAGACAGGATAGAGCATAGATCTTCCTGCTCCAATGCCCCCTACTCTTTAAGCTAAAAGACAATTAGGTAGTAGAAAGAAAACCAGTTAACAGTTCTGATTCTATCCAGTACAGACAAGTGTTACACATACACACTACTCACTTCATTGTAATATCACATACACAAAAAACAATGTAGTGGTGTGAATGACAAATAAGAAATTCACACAGTGAAGATGTTATTGGCCTTGTAGTTTAATTGATGTATATTATTCTGCACTAATTTATATACCCCTTTTGCAAGTCTCTAGGTGCACTGCAGAGCTGCCTTAACTTTGTATTTCCTGGTTTTCAAACATTTACGTTCAGGCACTTGCCACATACTGGAAAAGCATGAGGACCTCTGGAAATTTTCTAAATCTTTAAATAAGAAACAATACACAGCAGAATTCTCTTATAAGTGCAATGATTCCCTCCCAAAGGCTTTACCATACTTCTGCCACACCAAGGATTCCATCACTGATCAGAAGGACTTCACTGGATGTCTGCAGTACATAAGACATGGATCAATATCAGACCCACTCTCTTCCTTAGCAAAGATTTTGCATTAAGCCAAACAGAAGTAAGGTGCATGATGTAAGACAAAAGTACTTGTCTTTATAGTGTGAATTCCAGTCTACTTGCAGCTCAGTTAAGACCAGCTAATTCATTTCACTAGACTATCCTTGGGATCAGAACTATAGCCTCCAAGCTGAAAAACATACTTTCTACAGGAGCAACAAACTCTCTAAGCCGTTTATCACAATAATCAAAGGCTGGAAATAGATTTAGGAAGACATTCTCTAGATTAAAAACAAATCAATGATAATTTGATTTAGATGATTAATTTCTGCACATATAGTCATTCTCCAAGAGTTAAGGCTGAAACTAAATGATGTAATATGATTAAAATATCACTGTAATGAATGTGGAATCAATACAAATTTCTTTAGATATATATATATAATTCTAATACATTTATTATCACAATAATTTCACTAGTAACTGCTACTCATAGCAAAAATAAGCAAAGGCAGAGATATTTGTCACTGAGACACTTGGCTTTGATAGCCTCCATTTCCATGTGTTGACCTTAAAAAATGAAAGCATTTTCACAAAAACTCAGTGTGACACTTCCCAGAGGTACCGGGGGTTGTGAGGTACCTCACTACCACCTACCCTTAGCATGAAGAAGCCTAGACTTGCCTGTCAGGGGTCAGCTCCCCAACCCTAGCAGCCATAGGCAACACAAGCACTGCCCTCCAGGCCTAATCAGGCCCTGTTCTCTTTCTACAGATTAGCGATGGGCACATTCCAGCGCTCAAGCCCTCTGAGCATCCCCTTGGAGTGACCAGCCCCTGGTCCACTAGACACACACAATTCACAGACCTGCTGCTCCCAAAATAGCTGTACGCACCCGCTTACCAGTTTCTCTTCAGATCACCGCTCTGTTTAACACACAGCATTTAGATACATTTATATTGAAAACATGTGAAAGTTTATTTAACAAAGTATAGCAATTCAAGTCAAAATATTGGAAACAAACAGTTAAATGTAAAATAAAGTCATAGCCTGTCTTCTAGAGCATATAATTAATTAACAAGATACTGTCTTATCTAATTAAGTTTAGCTCACCCAAAGTTTTTGCAGGTGTTTTCCAGCTAGGCTCACTGCCTGTCTCCTTGGCAAAGGGTGAAGCTTTGCAGCCTAAGTTAAACCCCCAACAATCCATTGTTTTTACTCAAACAGGATTCTTCCCCATGCCCCACTAGTTGTTTTTTCCCCCCATGTGCTCCTTCTGGTCGATTTTACAATCTCTTGATAAGCGTTCAGCTCAGACTGTAGATAGGCCACATAAGAACATAAGAACGGCTATACTGGGTCAGACCAAAGGTCCATCTTGCCCAGTGTCCTGTGTTCAGACAGGGGCCAATGCCAGATACCCCAGAGGAGATGAACAGATCAGATAATCATCAAGTGATCCATCCCCTACCGCCCATTCCGAGCTTCTGGCAAACAGAGACTAGGGACACCATCCCTGCCTATCCTGGCTAATAGCCATTGATGGACCTATCCTTTCTGAACTTATCTAGTTCTTTTTTTAACCCCATTATAGCTTTGGCCTTCACAACATCCCCTGGCAATGAGTTCCACAGGTTGAGTGTGTGTTGTGTGTGTTCCTTTTGTTTATTTTAACCCTGCTGTCTATTAATTTTATTTGGTGACCCCTAGTTTTGTGTTATGAGAAGGAGTAAATAACACTTCCTTATTTATTTTCCCCACACCAGTCATGATTTTATAGACCTCTATCATAAACTCCCTTAGTCAGCTCTTTTCCAAGATGAAAAGTCCCAATCTTATTAATCTCTCCTCATATGGAAGCTGTTCCATACCCCTAATCATTTTTTGTTCTTTTCTGAATCTTTTCCAAGTCCAATATATCTTTTTTGAGATGGGGTGACCACATCTGCATGCAGTATTCAAGATGTGGGCATACCATGGATTTATATATAGGCAATATGATATTTTCTGTCTTATTATCTATCCCTTTCTTAATTATTCTCAACGTTCTGTTAGCTTTTTTGACTGCCACTGCACATTGAGTGGATGTTTTCAGAGAACTATCCACAATGATACCAAGATCCCTCTCTTGAGGGGTAACAGCTAATTTAGACTCCATCATTTTATATGTATAGTTGGGATTATGTTGTCCAAAGTGCATTACTTTGCATTTATCAACATTGAATTTCATCTGCCATTTTGTTGCCCAGTCACCCAGTTTTGTGAGATCCCTTTGAAGCTCTTTGCAGTCTGCTTTGGACTTAACTCTCTTGAGGAGTTTTGAATCACCACCACCATTGTGAAGCAGACAACATACAGTATGACCAGCCACAGAGAGAGAAGACAGGAGCATGTTTATCATCTTGTACTGACCTGCCTTAAGTTACATACCTTAAGAACATAATTTTCCTTACAGAAACATAACTTCTTATATCTTACTCATACATACATTTTGCAGTGACTATGATGACCAGTAAGCTACTGGCTCTTGGTAGAGATCTTACAAGCCACCCTTTGGTGAATTACTATGCATGTATCTGAACTAGGTATATACATAGTAAAGCTGCATGTTTCCCTTCGGTGCCCTCTATCAGGTAGCATCAAGAGGTGCCTGGGTCACACTCAGCAGTCCACTGCTTCCACCACTTAAGCACCTAAGTAAGTGGGTAGATTTTCAGAAGAGTCTAGAAGGCAGCAGCTCCCATTGAGAACAAGGACGCTGAGCATTTTTCACAATCTGGTCCATATCTTCTGAAAATAATAAGTCATGTCAATTTTTTTCCAGAGTTCCACCTTTTGGGGAATGTGAACTCAATGAAATTCACATGCTCAGACTTTCATAGGTTGTTGTGAGTATTCAGGTTCTGGTAGAGAAGTGAAGACATCAAAATGTTCATAAAACATTTATATATTCCTAAAACAGATAAGGATCAACCCCTGTGGTGCCCAACAGATGGCCAAAAGGCAGCTGTAAAGATGGGGATAGGATGTGCAGGGGGACAATAGAAGTAGAGACCCTGTGAAGGTGGTGTCTGCATCCTCATGTGCCATGGAAGAAAGCTCTAGGTGAGGGCTTCCCTGCATTGTGTGGGCTGTGGGCCTGTCAGGGGCACACTCAGTGAGTCTATTCACTGCACAGATCCACGGGTCCAAAACCCTGCTCTGACCAGGGAGAGAGGAGGAACACTGCTTCTTTGTCTTATGGCCTTAGGGTGATCAACTAGCAAGTGTGAAAAATCGGGAGACTTTTTTTTCCGGGGGGGGTGTGTGTGTGTATAGTTGCCTATATAAGAAAAAACCCTAATATCGGGATGGTCCCGATAATATCAGGAGGTCTGGTCCTCCTGTATGGCCTGTACTGGTGACCAGAGCTTGTTGCTTAATGCCGTCGGAAGTTTTCCAACAGAAAGTTTTTCCATGGAAAAATGCCAATTCATTCAATTTGAAATGGTCCATGGGACGGTGTCAATTTCAATTGAACTTTTGATGGAAACCCAGCAGGTTTCTTGCTGTCAGGGTCACTGAGATCCCCAGCCCACCAGCTGCCTGGCTGGCCAATTCCCTGCTCCGCCTGCTATGCCCTGATCTCCTTCCTACCTCCCTTGGTTTCTGCAGACTTCTCCAACCTGTAGATCTTGTCATCCCCTCTCAGGGTGCTGTCTCTGTGCAGCTTCTCAGCAGCTTGGTGCAGGAGTTTCATTCTCCAGTCTGCTTGCTCCTCTGGCAGCCAAGTGTTTGCAGATGCATTCATACGGGCCCGTAGAAAATTTGACCCAAGCATATCATCAAATTTTTAATCAGACAATTGCTATTAAAATGACTACTTATTCAAGCCAATGTTTCATATAAGGTAATGTAACACGATACAGTGCACCATATGACTGAGTGTGAAGCAACTTATACAAGACAAAAACAGAAGAAGTTATGGAATATTCTGGTAGATCAACAAGCAGTAATGACTGAGGCAGGGAGCATTTCCTCTGAGATTAATGGCTGATTATGAGAGTGGATCTTCCAATTCAATGCCAAGGGCCATTAATTTCATCCGGTCATTAGCTCTTTGGCAAAGAGAGTGTAAGCACATGTAATGTGCATGTATGTTTGTTTAAAAATGCTTAATATTAACACTGTAGTTTGTTTTCCTTTCTATTCTCAGTGATGCAATATCTTGTATGTTGCTTCATGCTGCACTAAAGCATCTAATTATTTTTATAACGAATTTATCCCTAATTATTATCTTCTTACTCAAAATCATTTCAACAGAAACACTGGAGTTTTCTTTTTAAAATAATTTTCATATCATTTGCCATGGAGCAAATCCTATTTAGACATTTTAAATTAATTTAGTACTGGGACTAAATTCACAGATTGGGACAATTATGATCTTCATTTAGTCACTGAATAGATACAGTATTTACAGGAGCAGTGCAAGCTTCCTACACACTACCTCTGCTTTGACTTAGTCTCCAGCCACATTCATTTCTTGCCATCTGGGCTGAGATGGCCAACAGCTTTCTTTTTAAATGGACACCCATCTACGAGGGTAACACACTTCTCTCTTTTCTGAGCTGGCTATATTTGAACTGGTGACAGACAGAAGAGTTCCGTGTCTCACTACTAGTCCCCTGAGTCAAACAATTATCTTTCCATTATTTTGTATTACTACGGTATGTTTCCACACAAAGAAATATCCAAATGGTCTTTATTTCAGATTAAAGGAACAACACAACAAGAAAAAACAAAAGGAAAGTCTCCATGAGTGAGCACACAGTGTGCATCTCCTCTGAGAGTTTATATTGAATTGAATTAAACTGACTACCAATCTCAAAAGCCAGGAATGGGGGACTTCTCTGCATTTAAAGATCCAAATAATTCTGAACAAATACTGTCAGGAAAATCTTAGTCTTGTGGATAGTCTACGAGCAGAAAAAAGACTAAATTCATCAGATGAATTTTTTTTTCAAATTATTTGATGAGTTGTACAGATAACACCCCAGTGAAGTAAGTGAAATATGTATCCCCATTTTATAGATGAGGAAACCAAGGCACAGAGAGGTAATGTGATTTTCCCAGGGTCACACAGGAACTCTGGGATAGAGCCAGGAATTAAACCCAGATCTCCTGTGTTCTAGTCCTGTGACTTAACCCCAGGACCACCATTCCTACTCGTGCACACACAACTCTTACTGCAAGTAAGCATAGCACACAGAGCTTTGTTTGAGAGTAGGACCAGGTATAAGGATAGGCATGAGATCCTGTCCCTATTAAAGTCAATGGCAAAACTCCCATTGACTTCAACAGGGTCAGTCACCCACAGTTGGTAATGAGACCACTGTTCATTTCACACAAATCTTTAAAAGGCTGTCAAATGTCAATATCTTTACTGACATGGACTGGATTGAACAAGTAACCAATTTACCCTTGAGGCTGCCCAGTACCCTGTTGGCCTTGATTCTTAATGTATCAGTCGGCCATATTTTATGTGCTAAAATTATTCTATAGTAATTATAGTTTATGTTTATTGGCAGGTTGAAAATACACTCAGGCACATAACATTTTCTTTAATAAGCTAAAATTAATCAACAAATACATTGTGCATATGTAAACAAGCTAGTTACAGAAACACATCACTGTAACAATAATATTATCACTATAATCACTGAGATACTGAAAATAATGTAGAAATATTTGTATATTTCAAAGCTGTATTGGCCTGTGGAAAAACCATTCTGGATTTTAAAACAGAAATATATTAATATGGATTTCCTTCCTTTGAAATAATACATCCCACTCTTCTAAAGCATTAATTAAAGCCCATTGTCCTTTACTTTTATCAGTCCAACTTAATACCATTTACCAAATGTTCAGGCTCTGAAAAATACTGTCATTTTGGGGCATGCTGCGGAGTTATTGTGTTGTCCTTTCTGTGTTTCCCCCTTGATTTCTTCCTGTTAATGCAGAAGCTAATGAAAGACAATAAGGAAGAATTATAACACAGCCAAGGAGAGAAACAGTGCATTCAGATGGGTTTTTCTGATTTTTCAGTGTACTCATTAGACTAAGGATGCCTGGCCAGACTGGCAATACTAGCAAACCTTCTTTAATTGCACATTCTATTTGCCCCTGCTCTATGCATTCAACCTGCAGAGAAGAAAGACATTTAAAGATTACCAAGACAAGTTTGTAATGAAGCGGATACCTCTTTGTCTGTCCTTGCGCCAACAGCAGCAGAAGGGATACTAATTAGAGGGTGAATTATTAGCTTCCCATGGTGCACTGCAGGGGTATTAAAAATGAGTGTAGTTTGTTGCTTGCCTTTTAGATGGTTAGTACTGGTTTAATATATTCTTGTTTCTAGGTGAGCAGCAGGGGACAGTTTTTATGATTATAATTGTTGCATAATTACTGGCCTAAGGTTGCCTATTGTTAAATAAAAATGCTGAGATACTAATATTTTATTGAACAGTACAAGTAGATAAAATTGTAATATATTTTCAATGAGCAATATAAGCTTGTTATCTAGCAGCTTGGTGACAACCCTAAGTTGTCTTGTGGATAAGGACTCTGATTTTTGTAGAGGCTGAAAATAAAATGCTAAATATTTGTTTGTTTGTTTTTTAAAACTTGGAATCCAATTGATTTTAAAAATAAAATGGTATTACTTAAAATAATTCCAGACTAAGGGCCAAGTCCTGCAGTCTTACTCAGGCAAAACTCCTGTCAAGTTAAATGGGGTTTTTTCCTGGTACAGAGTGCGCAATGATCTTAGGACTCAGCCTTGTTTTTCCTTGACATCCCCTTAACAATGTGCATTTACTAACAAACACATCTTGAACTTTTACCCCATATTTTGCAATGACATTTGGAACAGTCCAAAGTGATTAACCCACAATGCAGATATGAAAACAAGCACTGTGCAGAAATAAATGTTCCTAATAAACCCAAACTGGCAAACTGTAACTTTTCCCCAATTCCACCGTAGTGAAATGTGAAAACCTCTAGCTTCTCATCAGACATTTCTGTGATGGAGAGGGGTTTCACAACCTTGAAAAAATATTTTTTGTGACTGTAAACAAGCTTCTTCGTAAGGGAGAAGAACTGTGTGATTACATGGGGAAAAGAGCTTTTTAACACATTTCCTCAATATCCTACTTTGGTTTCTGTAGGTCAGTGGTGAACAGACTTGTATGACATCCCGTGGTGGATCTAGCAACTTGCTTTGTACTGTAACTCCCATCAGATAAACATTCTGAAATGTAAGGATCATATCTTGCCACTAGTGCATCCTCTTACAGAACCTTGAAATATATGGGAGTTTTAGGTGTAAATCAATTGAAAGCTATAGCCCCTAAGAACATAAGAATGGTTATACTGGGTCAGACCAATGGTCCATCTAGCCCAGTAACTAGTCTTCCAACAGTGGCTAATGTCAGATGCTTCAGAGAGAATGAACGGAACAAACAATCACTGAGTGATCCATCTTCTGTCATCCACTCCCAGATTCTGGCAGTCAGAGGCTAGGGACACAAGAGAATCCCTGACCATCCTGGCTAACAGTCATTGATGGACCTATCCTCCATAAATTTATCTCATTCTTTTTTGAACACCATTATAGCTCTGGCCTTGACAACATCCCCACGCAAGGAGTTCCACAGGTTGGCTGTGCGTTGTGTGAAGAAGTACTTCCTTTTATTTGTTTTAAACTTGATGCCTATTAATTTCATTGGGTGACCCCTGGTTTTTGTGTTATTTGAATGAGTAAATAACATTTCCTTATTCCCTTTCTCCACATCATTGACGATTTTATAAACCTTTATCATATCCCCCCTTAGTCATCTCTTTTCCAAGCTGAAAAGTCCCAGTCTTTTTAATCTCTCCTCATATGGAAGCTGTTCCATACCCTTAATCATTTGTGTTGCCCTTTTCTGTACCTTTTTGAATTCTAATATCTCTTTTTTGAGATGGGGCCACCAGAACTGCATGCCATATTCAAGGTGTGGGCATGTCGTGGATTTATATAGTGGCATTATGATATTTACTTATTATCTATCCCTTTTCTAATGGTTCCTAACATTGTTAGTTTTTTTGACTGCCACTGCACATTGAGCAGATATTTTCAGAGAACTATCCACAATGACTCCATGATCTTTCTTAAGTGATAATAGCTAATTGAGATCCCATCATCTTGTATGCATAGTGGGGTTATGTTTTCCAATGTGGATTACTTTGCATTTAACAACATTGAATTTCATCTGCCATTTTTTTGCCCAGTCCCGCAGTTTTGCGAGATCCCTTTGTAACTCTTCACAGTCTGCTTTGGACTTACCTATCTTGAGTAATTCTATATCATCTGCAAATTTTACCACTTCACTGTTTACCCCTTTTTCCAGAGGATTTATGAATATATTGAACAGCACTGGTCCCCATACAGCTCCCTGGGGGGGCACCACTATTTATCTCTCTCCATTTTGAAAACTGACCATTTATTTCTACCCAGTTACTGGTCCATGAGAGGATCTCCTCTCTTATCCCAGGACAGCTTACTTTGCTTGACAGCCTTTGGTGAGGGACTATGTCGAAGGCTTTCTGAAAGGGCATGATTTCCCTTTACAAAAGCCGTGTGGACTCTTCCCAACAAATCATGTTCATCTAGGTGTCTGATAAGTCTGTTCTTTAGTATAGTTTCAACCAGTTTGTCTGGTACTGAAGTTAGGCTTACCAGCCTGTAATTGCCAGGATGGCCTCTGAAGCCTTTTTAAAAATTGGCAAACAAAACAGCCCCAGGTAAACAAAATAGCATTTGAGCCTCTTTTGGTTCCTTCAGAAAAGATTGTGTGGGGATTGGGCTGGGGGGAGGGGAGAGAGAAGTTTTTTGTTAAATTTGGTGAAAAATAATTTTTATCAAATTTTGCCAAAAGACAACTAGAGATTTGGTCAGCATCACACTAAAGTAAGTGTGTATTCTATAGTTAACGAGTGCACAGAATTTCCAAGAAGGAGTTATACACATGCATTGTCTAGAGGCAGAACCTCTTCATTGAGTCTTAATTCTTGGGTGAATAGAAAAATTAGCAAATAGTTAAAATTGAAAAACATGGCGGTTCCTGTATAACTCTTTAGATCTCTTAACAAAGCACTTTAAATAATTATTCCAATGCCTTTTAATTGTTGGACATGTTGATTTCTAAAGACTTTTTTCGTGGAAAATATGACTTGCGGTAATAGATCTGAAATGAAGACTGCAATTGAGTCAGGCCACTTACATGAACTTGGGTGGGCTTCAGAATCTGAGGTTGTCCAAAGGCTCACAGGATTGGAACACTTTCTACTGCCTCAAAAGTCACTCTTTGTCTTCCTGACCTTGGTCTCCTAAGAACATTCCTGCAAACCCTGCTGTTGTCATACCTTATCTGAGATTCAATATTACATTTATGATATTTTGTAGAAAAAGCAACCAAATATTTTAACATCATTACTAAAGCTACTTTTCTTTTAAAATGGCAAACATTGTAAAATTCCTTAAGGGAATAAAGTGGCTGTAGGTGGGCTCCAACTTGCATGACCATTCAGGACTAGATACGCTCAGTCTCATGGTGGAAGGAGAAAGGAGAAATTATTTTAAAAGTAATCCCTATAGTCATCACTATATATCTCACTGGCACTGACTGCAGGTTCCACATCAAACTAACTCAAACAGACATACTACCCCTTCCCTTGCTGCTGCCCATAATTTCAGTATTCCTGGTCTAGCATCCAACAGACATAACTCTTGAAGAGCAGCTTAGTTTAAGTTGCCAAATTGTTAAAATCAGTGACAGGAATATAGCGCTTAGTCCTTTAAAGGAGAAATATTGTTATAACACAAAGTGAAACAAAGGAGGAGGATTGAGCTGTTTTCCATCCATCTGCATCTGGTGGGATATCACACACATACCCATCACCACCTTTCCCCACTAAAATCATCAGCATCACTATCCATTGAACTTCTTCCACCTTGACCTAGAAAATACATTACAGTCATTTGCTATTTTTGTAATGAAATGCTGATCTGTGCAAGCCTATAGCCCATGCTGGCACATCTATACAATATTTTCCCTGCAACATGCTGTAGGTTGTCAATCTCAGCAAACCCATGGTATTGTTGAACAATAAGAGATCACTGACCTTTCCTTCCTCTCCAATGGATGGGTTATTTAAAGATGAAGCTGCTGTAGAGATAACAAAAACTAAGGAACTGATGGCAGATGTCACATGTAAAGTGCCATTGTACGATGTGCCAAGCTGCCCGTTTTTCACAAACATCCCCATGCATATTTGTGAACCTGATTTAAGGGGAAATTGTCATTTCTACCAGCAAGCACAGGTTTTTATTTCTAATGTCATGAAAATTTCACCATCATCAAAATCTCACAATAGCTTCAGGGAGATATTTCGTTTTTACAGAACATTTTTTCCTTTTTTGTGCATTAAATGGCAGTTTTTCATCTGAGATAAAAAGATTTGGCAGCAACATGCAGGAAAAAATCCACAAAACATTTTGCATTCTTTGAACTCTGGGTTTTCCAGAACTCACCTTCACAAATGATTTTTTTCCCTTCCTGGCTGTAATAATTTCATCTGTGCCCATCTAATTTCAAACAAAAATGGTCTTTTCCCTGTGGCCACTAGCATTCAATGGTGAAACTCAGATTGACCAGTGAAGTGCAGTGTAGTGAAGGATCAGGCCCTACCCTAGATTATCCAACTTTCACTAAGCAAAGCCTATACAAAAAAATCAAAACACTTAAGCATGTGCTTAATTCCACTTCTATTCAGCAAAGCACTAAAGCTTAAAGTTGAGCATTTGCTTAACTTTGCTGATTGCAGCTAATGGGACTTACACACATGACTAAAGTTAAACATTTTGCTTAAATACTTGCTGATTAGGGATGGATTGCTGAACTGGGGCCTAAGCTATTCATTTCTAATTTAAATTTGTAGCTTTTTCATAAATCTCTGGTAAAGAAACTGAGTTATGGCATTAAGATAGACATTTCTAATTATATATCTTTACAATACAACTTTATAAAGTCTGATCTGGGGAATCAGTAACAGCTTTTCTCATGCAAGGACTGGATCCTCACGTACGGTAGTGTCTCATACAAATTACAGTTGGAATTCAGATGCTACATTAATGCTGATGTATGTGGCTTGTTGGAGAAACTATCAGGGTATGATTGCAGCAGGAAAAGCAAACATGAAGGTATAAGATAAAGCAGATTTCCTTCCTACATACACCCAATATCTTCTTCACCTTGGTTGGTAACTTTTCTTCTTCATCTCTAAGCATTCTTGTTGAGTGTGACATTAATCCTCTTCACATCCTCCATCAGTACCTTGAATCACATTTTACTGGGTCTTACTGATTGTCCATGTCATGTGACTACTAGACCTCGCACTCTCTGACCAACATATCCTGCATGTTGTCATCTCACATGACCCAGCCATCTCAGTCAGTACTCAATCAGCTTTTCCATGATGGGGCTTACCTGCATCATGGCACGTACCATTTCAGTGCGTAGCCTATCATCCACCTGAGCATTCTCATTTTGATAGTGTGAAGAGTTGTTCTCTCTTCCTCACTGGCCAGCATTCCAACCTATACATCATGGCTGGAATAATCATGATCTTATACACTTGGTTCTTTAGTTTACTTGGCATATTTTTATCACAGAGGTTTCCTGTCAGCTCCCTCCATTTGCATCAAGTGCTTTCAGGCAGCTCCTAACATACACATCTACATTCCCATCATGGCTCAACAATGGAATCTGAATTGTTGCACAGGCATTAAACTCTATACCATCTAGTTTTACTGGCTTCTTGATGTCCCTCTCACTGACGCATTGCATGTGTTCCATCCTTTGTTAGCTGAATCATAAGCGGTTTTCTTCTAATGTGGTCCTTCATTTTTCTAGATCCCTTTTCAGTTCATATTTATCTTCACAGCACAACACAATGCTCCATGGAGCTAGGGTGACCAGATGTCCAGTTTTCGACCAGAACACCCAGTCAAAAAGTAATCCTGGTGGCTCCAGTCAGCACTTCTGGCTGGTTCCCTGCTAGCCTCCGCACAACAGGGCTGACAGGCTCCCTGCTAGCCTCCGCGCCGCGTGGCTCCCAGAAACAGCCGCCCCCCCTCAGTTCCTAGGGGCAGCCAGGGGACTCCACACGCTGCCCACGCCTTAAGGACCGTCCCCGAGGCTCCATTTGGCCGGGAACTATAGGCTGGCGCCTGCGGACGGGGCAGCGCGTGGAGCCACCTGGCCACACCTCTGCGTAGAAGCCAAAGGGAGGACATGCGGCTGCTTCTGGGAGCTGCTTGAGGTAAGCACCGCCCAGAGCCTGCACCTCTGAGCCCACCCCTGCATCCCAACCCCTTTGCCCCAGCCCTGATCCCCCTCCCACCCTCCAAACCCCTCAATCCGAGCTCGGAGTACCCTCCTGCACCCGAAATCCCTCATCCCAAGCCCCACTCCAGAGCCTGCACCCCCTGCCGGAGCCCTCACCCCCTCCTGCACCCCAGCCCACTGAGCTATTCCGGTGAAAATGAGCGAGTGAGTGAGGTGGGGAGAGCAAGCAACGGGGGCGGGGGATGAAGTGAGCAGGGGCGGGGCCTCGGAGAAGAGCCGGGGCATGGGCAGGGCCTCGGAGGAAGGGTGGGGTAGGTGGCGGGGCAAGAGTGTTTGGTTTTGTGTGAATAGAAAGTTGGCAACCCTACATGGAACTTTTCTTCTATCCTATTTCAAGGTGTCCATTATAATCACAAATAGGAATGGGTTTAAGACTGATCCTCGATGTAGACTTACCCTCACAGTGAATGGCTCACTATAGCCACAGCTGCTTCTCACTACTTTTGTGCTACCTTTGTACGTGTCCATGATAATCTGAATATATGTCTCCAGCAGATTACATAACTACCGGCACCATTATAAGCAATTCCCTAGTGTTAAAAATCTGGATCTGAATTTTGTGGCTTCTAGCCATTTGTGTTTTTCACCGCTTCTGCTGTTTGCTCACTATCCCAATCTGATTCAGTTTGGACAGTGGAATTAGTCTGATGCTTTTGTTTATAGTCCACTTTGCTTTATAGTTTTCATGCTTTATCACAATACTGTTGCATTTGCCATTCCGGTCCTGATGGAAATTGGTTAAAGCCAAATAACAGTATTTTTTTTTAAATCCATGAAACCACCATTTCTATTCACAATAGGTTTTATAAGATTTGTATTACCTAAGGGCTAGATAGCGACTTGGACTATGGACCTGCCCAAAGGAGTAAGACAGAACAAGAACTCTCCCTTACCACACTTCCACTGGTGACTTGGACCTTTGGTCCAGATGCATATAAATAAGTGGAACTACTCACCTGCTTATTCCGTCCCTGGAGCAGGTGGGCAGGAACTGAACAGATTTTCTACTTGCTGGCCAGAGCAGTTGCAACAGAGTAGTAATTTGATATAGGCCAGCAATAAATTACTACCTCCTGGAAACAAGGAGGAAGCAGGGAAAATTTGTATCTCAAAGGTGCTCCCTCATGGCTGGACATGGCATTGCACTTCTTGTACCCCTTCCTCCTCGGTGACCACTTCCTTGGCCCCATGATGGCTAGTCCCAGCCAACCTCTTATCCCAACTCCTTCTCTGGTTCTTCTGAGGCTCATAAAATTCACTCCCCTTCTGGGGTTACTAAAGGTCCACCTTAAGGTCACAAACAAACAATGTCCAAACTTATAGAACTTTACCCCTCTTGGGCTTGACTGAAATCTTCTACTTCTTGGACCCTTCTCCTGGCCCCTGCACAGAATCTCTTGAACTGCTTCTTCCCCAGCCAGATATCCCCACTGATTCCCTTCATCTGAGACTCCAGGAATTTACCTCTGGGGATCTCCTTGCTCCTTCTAGGCCCTATCTCAAGGATCCCCCACCCCCAGAAGACTCTGTTCCCTGTGGGTCTCTTTCTCCATTGCTGACCCTAACTAGGGCTCTCTCCAATAAGAGCCTGCCCTGCTTCCTGTGGTGACTCAGCCTTACTTCCTCAGGCCCTTCCCAGAGGGACACTCCCTTTGTTCCTTTCTCCAGGGTCTTCCTTCCTCTACTGCGTTCCCAGATCTATTTAAGTATTGCTCGCCCTGCACCACCAAGCTTTGATCAGTCTTTCTAATTAAGTCCCATTACACCCAGCTGGGGTCACTAATTAGGACCTGGTGCCAGCTCATGAGTGAGGCTGAAGGATAGCTGCTAGGTCATGGGCAAGGCTGAGCCCATCTTCTCGAAAACCAGTGGGTTTGTGCTTGACACAGCTCCACTGCCACAACCTGTGCTATTGTGGCTACACTGCTATTCATACTCGCGCTAGGTTGAGGAGAGGTAGTGCAAGCATGGGCACACAAGCATAGGAATCACACACCTACACTCACAGTGCAGGCATAACCCTAGACAGGCCCAGATTAACCTATGTGCTCTTGGTGCACTTGCACAGGGCCCCATCTCAGGGGGGGCCCTGACCACCAGATTTTGGTGGGTGGTGTTAAAACCTATCACACTGAGTCACAGTGCCACTCAGTTTTGGCCCAACTGCCCCTGCATCATGACAGGGGAATGTCCAGGCCAAATTTCAGTAAAGGTGGGAGGCTCCCAATTTGCATAGTGCACAAAGCCCCAAAAATTCTTTAATCTGGCACTGATTTTAGACAGTCATATGCCCCCCCAATACCATAGTATCTCACAATCTTTAAAGTATTTTTCCTCAATCTAGCCTCACATTAGAGGCCTAAACTCCTTGGCATTATCTCTTTGGCAATTTATTGAAATTCTGTTACTTGGACTATTCAGGGTGAGATAAAGACTTAGGGCCAGATTTTAGAAATTATTTAGATGCCTAAAGATGCAGATAGGTGCCTACTGGAATTTTCAAAAGTATTTAAGTGAGACAGACACCTAACTCTATTGACTTTTAATGGGAGTTAGGCACTTAACTTCCTTTTTTTCCCCAGCACATAAAAATACCTTTGTAAACCTGGCCCTAAAACCCTGTTCTTGCAACAGGGCCCACCCACACAAATCTAGGTGCAGGACTGGGGCAACTTTGCAGCCTTAGTTCTGAATTTTCTGGCTTTTATCAGTTTAAAGGCAATCCCTAGTAATATTGAAACAGATTTTTTCTGTGTTCATATTTCTATTGTGTCATTTACTTTAAGAAGAAGTTAGAAGTCAATTAGGGTGACCAGATGTCCCGATTTTATAGGAACAGTTCCAATTTTGGGGTCTTTTTCTTTTATAGGCTCCTATTACCCCCCACCTCTGTCCCGATTTTTCAAACTTGCTGTCTGGTCACCCTAAAGTCAATAGAGTGGTTTGTCGTGAGAGGTTATCATGGTCCTCTCAGCTGGGGTGTTTTCTAATATGCTTTGTCTCTAATGGTACTAATACACATTCCTTAAATAAGTAAATTAATCAACATGAGAAAGAGTTTTATCCACAGCCATGCATCAATATAGTTAATAACAACTTGCGCTTACATGCTGTCTGTTATAAATATTATGACAACTGTTCTTGTGATCGTTATTTCTGTGAAGGGAAAGAGCAATCTCTGCCTCAGCATGACTGAATGGGATTGAATGGCACCTTAAAGGTCTCATTGTGTAAGCCTCACTGAATTTGTCTTCATTATACAATTTAAAAGCTAAGGAATTGCCTAAAGCAAGGGTAACCAAGGCTTAAAGAGTGACTGCATAAGCAAAATGACAGATGAATATAACCACTGTGATAAAGAGTATACAGCAGCACTTGGAAGCAGTTCATTTAAAATAGCAAGGGAAAGAAAATTTCCTCATATCCCTTGTCATTCTTTTTGTATTGAAGTGGTCACTACAAGGGGGAATCTCTTTTCACACCAAGGGTAAGTCAAGAGGTAAATGGAGTTACCATGGTGTTAAACTGGTATAAACTGTCATCTTGCACACCTTTTACAGCACCATCTAGTGAATGCAAAGAGCAAAATTTATTTAAATTATTAAGAGTTTTGCCACAAACTTCAATGGGAGCAGGACCCAAAGTGCTGTCTAAAATGTTCAATGAAGAATATTAAAATTCTATTTGATGTAGCTTCAGTCCAAGAGGAATTGGATTTATATTGGAATGCACTGTCAGAGGACCTTTCAGTGACAATGGAGAGAGTAGGAGTCACATTTAGATTAAATTAATCAATAATCAATAGGTAGAGTGTGATTATGATCACTATGATCAACAATATTATTGAAAGGTATTACCTGGATCTTTCATCTTGCCTGGTGTTGCAGCCTAAGCGTTCTGCTATTTCCAGCAATGAATTACATCAATTCCTGACTGGGATTGTACTCAAGCAGCTAGCCTGAGACACTACTCATGAACCTGCAGCCACACTGCTCTTTTTAGCATGTTAACTCAAGCAAAGCAGTGAAGACAACGCAACATGAGCTTCAGAGTGGGCTAGAAGCCAAACGGGTCCACTCTTGACCAGGGCTGGCTCCAGCTTTTTTGCCACCCCAAACGGTGAAGAGAAAAAAAAAAAAAAAGAAAAAATAGGAAGACCCGATTGAGCTGCCGCCTAAGTGCCGCTGAAGAAGAAGAAGGGGAGTGAAGGACCCGCCACCAAATTGCCACTGGAGACCCGGACGTGCCGCCCCAATACTGGACGGAGTGCCGCCCCAGGCACATGCTTCCTTTGCTGGTGCCTGGAGCCGGCCCTGGTCTTGACTTGTACTGAAGCTCACACTCTGAATCTCATGCTGTACTGTCTGCACTGCTATTGTTACCTGCACTAGCTGGATTCAAACTAGTTCAGGTTGTCTAGTCTGTGCACGGCTTTTGCTGTGAGGACATACCTGTACTTAGGCCTGAGGGCCTGAGCTCTGCCTCAGCGTTTGTTGCCCCACCCTGACCCAGGGCCTGGGCCTAAGTACTTTATTTACTGTGGCTCAGCCCTGCCTGAGGGCCTGAGCTCTGCCTCAGTGTTTGTTGCCCTGCCCTGACACAGGGCCTGGGCTTAAGTACTTTGTTTACTGCGGCTCAGCCCTGCCTGAGGGCCTGAGCTCTGCCTCAGCGTTTGTTGCCCCGCCCTGACCTAGGGCCTGGGCTAAATACTTTGCTTACTGTTCCTCAACCCTGACTAAGGGTCTGAGCCCTGACCTAAAACTGGTGCCCGCCCTGAGCCGGGGTCGGGCTTCCTGTATCTTTCAGGACTGCAAAGGCTGCTGGGCGAGACCCGACCGCCAGACAAAGCACTCAAGCCCCAGCAGGTAGTGAGTCGGTGTGGCTCCCCGCCACCCCGGTGCGGGTCGAGCCCCGGCCAACTCCTGTACAGAGGTAAAACAATAATATATTGATTGTGTTGCCCTCAATGACACCGAATTCAAATTCCAGCATGACTGGTCAGGCTGCTGTGCAAAATAAGGGCAAAATCTTACCATCAGATCCATGAGGGAACTTTAAGGTTCACTATCAACCTTACAACTTTGTTTCAATGCGGAATTTCAATTGTTTCAATAGCTCCTATGCTATTGGGTCCAAAAGGGGTGTTTTGTCTCAGTGAACTCATATATTAAATCTACCATCACAACTTTAAAAGTCATGTTGGAGATAGCATGAGTATGTCTGCTTAAGCTGGGAATCACAACCCTAGCTCTAAGTGTAGATGTAGTCTCAAAGTGGTAACTTACAATTTTAACATACATCACAAAAACCTCTGTGTATTCCAGCTAGAAGGTGGAGAAACTAATGTAGAAGATATAAACCAGTAAGATTTTAGATGAAGATAAAAACATATACATATATCTCTAAAAACCACATAAAATAGCAAACAATCCATAATCATCATGTTAACTTTGGATGTTCCCTGGAGGATACATTTCTCAAAACTGTTATGTTCACGGCATATAACCAGAGAAATTAGATTTTTAAAATGCATAAAAATACTCTTGCTGTAAGCAGGGCCGGCTCCAGGCACCAGCTGAGCAAGCTGGTGCTTGGGGCGGCAGATGTTGGAGGCGGCATTCTGCCCAATCCTAGGGGGGCACAGCCGCTTTTTTTGTTGTTGTTGTTCTTGTTCCGCTCCAGCCACCCTGTAGGGGGCAGTGGCGCGGAGAACCAGAGTGCCCTGCAGGGCAGTCCTCTTCCTTCCCTCCTCGCCGACCGGAGCGGAGCCCTTGTGGCAGGAGGCGGCGCAGCAGGAAGGGCCGCGTGGCAGCGCCCCTGCTGTAGCCTTGGGCGCCCCCTTCTCTCTCTCTCTCCCGCCCGCTCCTTCCCCCCCCCCCCCCCAGGTCCCCCTGCACCCGCGCTCCGGCCGCAGGTTTTTTTTTTGCTTTGCCATTCTGGCCACCCCATTTGTTTTTTGTTGTTGTTTTTTTTTGCTTGGGGCGGCCAAAAAGCCAGAGCCGGCCCTGGCTGGAAAGTTGCAACATTAACACTACTGTAGTTGTTAGAATTATGAATGATAATACACAAGAACCCCAAAACAGAGAGACACAAAGCAGGTTGGTCCCTAAAACAGAAAGGTACAACTTAATCCATCTTATTCTAACATGCTCTCTGTAGACAAATTGCTCTAGACCCAAATTGCACGCCTCCCTTCAAACTCCCTAGCCTGCAAGCCAGAGCACGAAAAGCCCTGACATTTAGGTTTGTCTACACCTAGAGGTGGGGGCATGATTCCAAGTAAAAGTAGATTAACTGATGCTAGCACTCACCCAGCTAGCATGCTAAAAATAGTAGCCGCGGTAGCACAAGTAGTAGCAAGTGGCAGCATGGGCTAGGGTGACCAGATAGCAAGTGTGAAAAATCAAGACTGGGGTGTGGGGGTATTAGGCACCTATATAAGACAAAGTTCCAAATATCAGAACTGTCCCTATAATATCGAGACATCTGGTTACACTATTTTCATGTCAGATTACAGGAAAACACTCCCTTGTCCTCCCACCAGTACAGAAAAGTGCCACAAAACTCACCTATAGAGTCTGATTCTGTTACACTAAAGCTCTTTACATTCGTGTAAAGTATCAGAGGGGTAGCCGTGTTAGTCTGGATCTGTAAAAAGCGACATATCTGTGGCACCTTATAAACTAACAGAAGTATTGGAGCATAAGCTTTCGTGGGTGAATACCCACTTCGTCAGGCGCATGAAGATGCCACAGGACTCTTTGTCACTCTTTACATTGTTACGGTTCCTTAAAGTGGGTGGAAACAGGCCACTGAGAGTAACCCCTGCTCAAAGGGCCTCCTGAGCAAATGAAGAGCTGGCATACAGCCCCAGTGTAGATGGTGAAAAAGGAGGCATGGTAGGGGTAGTATTGGATTGAACTGTGCTTTGGCTATTCTCTGTTTCTCGAGGCCCACTGAGGGGCTATGAGAAGCAAAGCATAAGTTAGAGCAGCCTAAGTAGGGTGCAGGTACATTCCTATATGGCCCCACAATATGAGAAATGGAAAGGTCACCTAAAGCCCTAAGCACAGGAACAAAGGTAGCCCCATATTTGTGGACTCTGAGGTGCTGCAGTAACTATTTTTGTCCACCTAACACAAAGTGCACTTTGTGGCCTTATTTCCACTGTCTAAAGAGGCTGTAAAGATATTTGCACACGTTTTAAGGCCCCTTTGGATGGCCAGAGCTATGTAACGGGCCTCAGAAAAGGCCTTTAACGTGCATTTTGTGCTAGATTGGCAAAAATTGTCATTGCAGCACCCCTGAGTCCACAAATATGGGGCTAACTATTGGATGAACACTAGCTATGTGGCAAAAAGGGTACATACAGCTCTGTAAATCTCTTCTGCAGGCAGAATTGCAACACACAGATTCAAGCGGCAAGCAAAGGAGGTGTTGAGATGAGCTCTGTTGGCTTGATGATGATGTGGAGAGATCCACAGGCAATGGGGACTCAACAGCAAGGTTTCACCCTAACAGAACAGGTAGCAAACCGCTAGGCTTGAAAAGACAAAGAGGGCTCTTGATTTCTGGCAACAGTGGAGCCATTGCTGCTGAGTAGGAAATATGAAGAAAGATAAAACATCAAGCTCATGTCACTCATCCATGTCACTGTAAATCACCCAGTAGCTTTGTCATAAGTGCACTGCTTTCAGGAAGCTTATGTCAGTTTTGCAATGCTTCCAAACAAAACAAAACTCTGCATTAAAAAAAATATGAGAAGATCAGAGGGTTGTTTTAAGGTTAAATTCATTAATGTAAAGAAGCTAACAAAAATCTCATTCCAAATCTGCTACTTCTGCATTTTGTTAGTCTTTCATGTTTATTAAAGCAATATACTTACAATTTCAGTCAAACATAATATTCAAATTTATTTAAATAGGTCAAATAATAAGGCTTTTCTGGTTTCAGAGTAGCAACCGTGTCAGTCTGTATCCGCAAAAAGAACAGGAGTACTCGTGGCACCTTAGAGACTAACAAATTTATTAGAGCATAAGCTTTCGTGAGCTACAGCCCACTTCTTCGGATGCATATAGAATGGAACATATATTGAGGAGATATATATACACACATACAGAGAGCATGAACAGGTGGGAGTTGTCTTACCAACTCTGAGAGGCCAATTAAGTAAGTGAAAAAACCTTTTGAAGTGATAATCAAGATAGCCCAGTACAGGCAGTTTGATAAGAAGTGTGAGAATACTTACAAGGGGAGATAGATTCAATGTTGCAACTCTCGTTGGAGTATTATGATAATACTCAAAAAACAGTGGGAGAACACTTTAACCTGTCTGATCATTCAATGACAGACCTGCGGGTGGCTATTTTACAACAGAAAAACTTCAAAAACAGACTCCAACAAGAGACTGCTGAGCTGGAATTGATATGCAAACAAGATACAATCAACTCAGGACTGAATAAGGACTGGGAATGGCTGAGCCATTACAAACATTGAATCTATCTCCCCTTGTAAGTATTCTTACACTTCTTATCAAACTGCCTGTACTGGGCTATCTTGATTATCACTTCAAAAGGTTTTTTCACTTACTTAATTGGCCTCTCAGAGTTGGTAAGACAACTCCCACCTGTTCATGCTCTCTGTATGTGTATGTATATATATCTCCTCAATATATGTTCCATTCTATATGCATCCGAAGAAGTGGGCTGTACCCCACGAAAGCTTAGCTCTAATAAATTTGTTAGTCTCTAAGGTGCCACGAGTACTCCTGTTTTTTTTTTAAAGGCTTTTCTGTTTTTGTTTCCCTGTTTAATTAAAGAAGACATTTAATATCATTTTGGGTATTTGAAAGACTGTTGGACTGCTTTTCTTTTCTATTTTTTTAAAGTCCTCAACTCATGGATCACTAATGATGGCATTTTCGCCAACTGGCAATGACGTGCTAAATTAGTCTATACCCTTTTGGCAATTTAACAATGAGCATTAACTATTAAACTTTAAAATAAAATAATATAATTGATACAAGGATAGGGCTTTTGGGGGAAAGATAATTAGAAGAGGAATGAGGACTCTTTAATGCTGAATTTTTTAATAAAATGTATGGAAAATTAAACATGTAAAACATGACAATCAAAGAAGCTGAAAAGATGCACAATTTAGTAAAATATAAAATGCAAACTGCTTGTTCCTATTTCTCACTACAACCGGGAAATGTCAAGGAGTTTTAATGCTTAATGAGCCCATCAAGCCTCGAATGCACCAACTGTAACATTTTAGCTAATTGGCTACAATATTTTCTGTCTTCAAAGTTTTTTTCCCCCCTCAAATTTTCTTTTTTTTGGTAATGGCAAGGACACTTAGCATCTTACATGAAATAAATCACTTCCTTTCAACGGTGCAGGATATTTTGTGGGGTATTTTTTAAGTAGGCATTTCAGACAATATGTCAAAAAGGATCTATTGCTTCTGGTGTGGCTGACATTTTTTTTTTTGACAGATACAATGGTGTTAATCCAAGCAATGGTGGACCAGAATGTTCAACTTTGTCAGGATTTAAGTTTACCTTTCCTACAAGCTTATATTAACAAAAACAAAAACACCCCACTAAACCATTTATTATAAGGTTAGAAATATAAACAGCATGGACATAAATGCAGCACTTACTTCACATACAGCATTTATTGATTAGGCACAAACTGCTAAAGCATTAAAATAAATATCTACATAAATACAGTTCAGTATTTAATAACAAAGGACTCCCTGCTGTCACAGCTGGTCCCACATAACAAGCCCAGCCACACTGCAGTATTGTTTTCCAGTCACGTCATGTTCTTCAGACTATTTCCAGTCATGAGCAACCAACACTAGTTGAAAAGTCATATTCTGATACCTCTAACCCAGGGGTTGGCAACATTTGGCACACGGCTCACCAGGGTAAGCACCCTAGTGGGCTGGGCCAGTTTATTTACCTGCTGACGTGGCAGGTTCGGCCGATCGCGGCCCCCACTCGCCGCGGTTCGCCGTCCCGGGCCAATGGGGGCGGTGGGAAGCTGCAGCCAGCACATCCCTCGGCCCGCGCCACTTCCCGCCACCCCCACTGGCCCGGGACGGTGAACTGCAGTGAGTGGGGGGCCGCAATCGGTCGAACCTGCTGCGTCAGCAGGTAAATAAACTGGCCCGGCCCGCTAGGGTGCTTACCCTGGCGAGCCACGTGCCGAACGTTGCCGACCCCTGCTCTAACCCAAAAACTCCCATTGATTTCAATAAGACTACTCATGGGGTAAGATACTATTTGCTGTAAGACTGGCCCAGTCTTAGCAAGAATATAATTCCTCCACTACAGGATATGAAATTTCCATTCTCTTCTGATAATACAGAGAACACCACAAGTATGTCTTTAGGTGAGAATTTCTTACTATTTTGCCCTTTTGCTGAAGTGCACTAAAATGTCTAAATCAGTAGTTCCCAAACTTGTTCCGCCACTTGTGCAGCACAGCCGGCAGCCATGGGGGGGCGGTGGGTGCGGCCGGAGGAGCGAGGGGGGGCGCAGGCTGGCAGTCCGCAGTGCGGCCGGCAGCCATGCGGGGGCGGAAGGCGTGGCCGGAGGAGTGGGGGGGCGCAGCATGGCGGCCGGCAGCCGCGGCCAGAAGAGCGAGGGGGGGCGCAGGAGCCGTGGCTGGAGGAGCGGGGGGGCGCAGAAGCCATGGCTGGAGGAGCGGAGAGCCATGGGGGTGGCACAGGAGGGCCAGAGGAGCCATGGGGGGAGAGGGGTGGTGCAGCTGAAGGAGGAGCCAAGGGGGGGGCACGGAGCAGCTGGAGGAGGAGCCAAGGGGACGTGGCCAGAGGAGGAGCCAAGAGGGGACGCCTTTTTTATGTTTGCTCCCCCTCCTCTTAGAAGCTGGCTACGCCACTGCCTACACCTCTTCCAGCAGCTCCCATTGGCCCGGAGCAGTGAACCGTGGCCACTGGGAGCCGCGATCGGCCAAACCTGCGGATGCGGCAGGTACGCAAACCAGCCCAGCCTGCCGGGGCTTTCCCTGCACAAGCTGCGGAACAAGTTTGGGAACCACTGGTCTAAATGAATCTCTCATAAATTGAAGCATTTTAAGAAGTGAGATATAAGGGATCTCATATAGGAAAAATGTTGATAGGCAGCTTGATAATTTCTGTTTGTTGAGGAATCTCTTTTAAATAAGCGTTACAGAGTGCTACAAGCCGAGAGCTGACCCAGCACTCTGGTCACTAAGGTACTAGCTATCACCCCCTGGAATGGACTTAATTGGGAGATGGTCTAATTAGGCACGGATTGACAAGCTAAAAAGAGCAATCAATCCATCAGCTGGGAACGGTTACAGCACTAGAAGGAAGTGCAAGGGAAAACACTGGCAGAGACTAGGGAAGACAGGATCTAAAGAGGAGGAGATCTTTCCCTCTCCTTCCCTAGAAAATATGCTAAAGGGGAAGTTTACTTCCAATTGTACATTGCTGCACAAGGCTGTACTAGTGAACTGGTGGAGGGGACTCAATAAATAACACAGTGATGATTACAAACTCATAAGTGTCCAGGGTATTTGAGGTAGTCCTAGAATCACAAAACCATAGAGTTAGAAGGGACTACCAGGGTCTAAAGAGTGGAGAAGGTCACGGAAGGATTTGTTGAATACCTCAGGCCAGGTTTTGACTGTCTAATTATGGGTACAAAACAATGGGGGCAATGTCACAAGATTCTCCTTCCCCTGTCCCAAACTAGCCGTGATTGCATGTCTTGAGTACAAAGGGGTGGAATTCTGTGTCCAGCAGCGTGCCATACCCTAAAGGCGATGTGACTGGGAGTATGGACAGGACAACATCTAGCAGTCAGAAGCTGGTTCTGAGTGGAACAGATGCAGCACTTTTTAAAAAGAGGCATGAACATAAGCAGGTGTTCTCTCCACCCCTATCCAATGGCCAGGAATGCATTCTGCCTACCTCAGCATTAGAGGTGGGTGAAAAATTTGACTGAAAATTTTGTTTCCACTTAAAAATGCAGATTCAGATTAACTGAAACATTTTGCAAATTTGTATTTATTTCACTAAATTGTTTGAGTCGAGGAAAAAATTCTGAAAAATTCGAAACGTTTTGTTTTGACATTTTCTAAATGAAGTGTTCCGATTTTTTTAATTCAAAATAGCTCTTTTTTTAGAAGATTCCTTCAACTTTATAAAAATAGTAAAACATAAAAGATCAAAAACTAAACTAAACAATTCTTTGCCTTTTTTGTTCACCAAAAACATTTTGAGAAATGTTTATTTCGGGCAAAATGATTTTTTTAATTTATTTTTCAAAACTGCCTGCAAGCCAAAAAATTATTTATTCATCCAGCTCTACTCAGAACTCAGCAGGTATGATACCTCTGGCAACTGCCCAGCCCCAGCCAGGGCTCTGGCTGTAAAAACCAATTGAGTGTTTGTATACATAGTATTTAATAGATGGTACCGCTCTGAATGAGACCACATTTGTCTCCAAATTGGAACAAATGTTTTCAGTCAAGAAAGAAAGAAAAAAAAAAACCATTTTCCTAACTCTTTTCATTTTTCCTGGTCTTGCTTGAGCCTCCTCTGGGAAAGTTTAGTGCCTCTGTAGGAGACAAGGCTCAAGGTATGGTAAGAAGTATTAGCATTTTTATGTTCATACCCTTTCAACAAGGAGAAGGATGGGGTGCTGGGAAAATATTATGTATCTTTGAACATAGTGTTACTGCTACCTGCAGGTTAACTCTCATTTTACAGCAAGGCTAGTACCTACATCATGAGAAATAGTTCTTCATTTCAGGCCTGATCCAAAGCCCATTTAGACCAAGGGAAAGAATCTCATTCACTTCAATGGGAATTGGATCAGGGCCTTAACCCCTGATCCTGCAAAACACTGAGTACTCTCAACTTCCACTGACAACAATAAAAGTGGAGAACACTCAGCACTTTGCAACATTGGGCCCTTTAGACTCAGATTCACTTCAGTCTCATACACACCTAAGACTCTCCCACTTGTTTTCATTTTAAGCTATTGACATCAAAAATGCAGATTTTTTTCACCAGACAAGAGCTGTTGCGTGCTCGGTAACTCTGGAAACCACACTACTTATTTATATTAATATGAATTTGGATACCTAACTTTAGGCATACAAGTATCATAATCTTAGCATACACCTATATAGATGCTATATAACTGGATGGGAATATTGCTTACATGTAAAAAGGGAAAATAAGGAGGAACCATATCATTGGCTTCTAGCAAGAGATCCCAGTCTGGAAACTTTCAGTGGTCATCTGTGTTTACAACATTGCAGTGAAAATGCCACAGCTCACAAACTTTAAATAAATGGAGCACCTAGACACTAGGATTAGGATTCAAATATGCTCCTGTATGTCACAGCTACTGAGGAACCAAAAAACTTCCCCTACAACAGATGCATTTTGAAATCAAAGAGGATTTATTTACACTATAAATATCCCAAGCACAAAAGAGTAACCTTATTGATAATGAAGCCAGGAGGTCAGTTGTAAATGAAAGAGGTATAGATACTTATTAAACCTTGCAGTTCATTCTCTTTGAGATCTCATTTAAACTTCTAACCTACATTCTAATCTATACCATGAGCTGAGTAAACTAACCCAGGCTGAAAGCACCTCTAAACCTGTCCTGGGGCAGAAATTTTTATGTGCAGATGGCATGGGTGTCTGGGCTATAACAGGGTTCACTATGCAATGAACACATACCTTGATTCAGATCATGACATCTGCAAGATGTGGATGAGAAAAAGCAAGCATACAGCTTTCTCTAATTTCTGCCCCTCCCATCTCCTATCTGAGAAAATGTGGGGGCTACACTTCCTTCAGCTACCCAGAAGTGCATTTTAAAATTATCTCACCAATTTAACATCTAGCTCCTCCCCTTGCAAACAAAATGCATTTTAATTAGACTCAGCAGCAGCTTTCTTATTCCCTGCTGGGAGTCAAAGCAGCCCCTCTCTGGACTGTTATGTGAGCTCTTCAATACTCAGCTCTGGATAACCAAGAACCCTTCAGAGGGGTAGCCATGTTAGTCTGTATCTACAAAAACAACAAGGAGCCCGGTGACACCTTAAAGACTAACTGATTTATTTGGGCATAAGCTTCCTGGGTAAAAAACCTACTTCCAATGCATGGAGTGAAAATTACACAAGCAGCCATAAAAGAACCCTTGTTCTTACCACTGGAACTCAAGTGGTTTGCATACAACAGGCAAAGCCATTATATTTTGATCATTTAAAGATTAACCCATTCTTCCTAGTTTCAAATGCAGATTTCCAGCCTCATAAGTAGTAAAGATATTACTTAGTTAAAAATCATAATGAAAAGCCAAAGAAACCTTTTTCTGTCATAAACACAGATTAAGCAGATTAATGAATTCATTTTTCAACCACTGGTCAGAGAAGACAAAAAATCTGCAGTACATTTTGAAATACAAGAGTAATGAAATTACAAGAGATAATTGTAAACAGCCAATTGCAGTTAAGGGCTAAAAAGCTAAATGTTCCAAACTGGCATGTGAATTGCTAAATAAAAATCAAAGTAGTCATCTTTGCAAGAGAACAGACTTTCTATTCTGACCAAGGAAAGATTCATTTTCCATATACTATGAAAAAAATTTTAACTTTGGTCTAAAATTAGGCATCTAAAGTCTATCTACAAAATGTGTTAGTCCTCACCAGTGGGATGTAAATTTTAGTCTGCACCAGGGTGTCAGGCAGTTACTGGCCCATGGGGGTCACTAAAAATTTCCTAATGTGTGCTGATGTAGTCCCGAAACGGTACTATCTTAACACACACTAGGGAACTTTTAGTGCCCAGCTGCAGGGTCCATATGAGCCAATTAGTGTGAGACATGCTGGTGTAGGACGCACTGGTGCGTAGGGTGACCAGATGTCTTGATTTTATAGGGACAGTCCTGATTTGGGGATCTTTTTCTTATATAGGCTCCTATTACCCGCCACCCCCTGTCCCAATTTTTCACATTTGATGTATAGTCACCCTACTGGTGTGGACTATAACTTTCTGTAGACAAGCCCTATATGCACAGTTCGTTACCTAAATGCAATGAGCACACAGAATTCCCATTGTTTTTAAGGGGAATTGTAGATGCTCAGAACTTATGAATGTCAGGCCACTTTGATTTAGGTGCCAGCCTTAATTCCAGCATTACTACCAGCTCTGCAGATAATTATAATTTGGGAGGAGTGTGGGAGGCTGTTTATAGTTGTACATTTGTTTTTATCTTTTTACTTTGGAATAAACCTAGGAAATTATATGCATAACAAATACATTAAAAAAGTGTTGTTTAGATTGCAAATTCAAGCACTCAAAAGTTAGGAAATGCCAAATTTAAGTTTGCCCATGCAACATCAGTTCTGCCCACTTGAACATCTGCAGTATGATATAGTTTTTAATTACATGGTAACATACTATTTTTACACAGGACTGATTTATTCAATATATCAGTCGGATGCACAAGAGGGCAAAAATAAGATTGCATGGGCAACTATAAACTTAGCATTTCCATACTTTTGAGGTTTTGACTATGCAACCTAATTCATGTTCTTTCAATGTAGGGTTTTTGTAATATCTATATATAAATATAGATATAGATATATATAAACACATCTGTCATCCAAAACACTTGACAAAGAAACTGACATGAGAGACACATTAGACTGGATATCATTTAATCCATCATATCAGTGCATCTACCTCTGACTATAACAGGGTTAAAAAAAAAAAAAAAACTAGATAAGTTCATGGAGGATAGGTCCATCAATGGCTATTAGCCAGGATGGGCAGGGATGGTGTCCCTAGCCTCTGTTTGCCAGATGTTGGGAATGGGCAATAGGGGATGGATCACTTGATGATTACCTGATCTGTTCATCCCCTCTGAAGCACCTGGCATTGGCCACTGTCAGAAGACAGGATACTGGGCTAGATGGACCTTTGGTCTGACCCAGTATGGCTGTTCTTATGAAGTGTATACATACTAGCAACTAGTTCCTAAGTACTAGACTATTCATGTATGCATGAAACACAATGGAATGGTTCCAAGAGGACTGCTACAGTCTGTCATGTCAATTTTCATTCATTTCTGAGAAAGGTTCTTTTAATGCTACTGTAAAGAGTCCTTATTCTTTGGATACAGAGTACTTCAGTCTCCAGCTGTCAATTTTTTCTGAAGCATTGTTTTTGTTTGTTTTTTGAGAAAACACTAAAGAGTGAAGCTCACAAAACTATGCTTGAATAAAGTTAAGAGTTTACAGGCTGAAATCCCGCCTTGCTTTGCTTTAGTGTGCTGAAGTAAGGCAAAGGTTTCCCAAGAGTAGATAATCATTAGCATGTGTTCAGTACCTTGACAAACTGATTATGAGCTTCAATGTTCACTCTCTCTGGGCTTTTGAAGATCAAGCCCTTAACAATATTCAGACATATATTCAGAAGATACCGAGTCTATTTAAACATATTTGGCCTGATTTTCAGATGTGTTGAACACCAACCACTCCCTTTGAAGTCAAAAGAAGCTGCATGCATTCAATCAGCACATTTGATAATCAAGCCAATTGTATATAGGTATATTATCTATGTAAACAGAAGTGGGCCCAGACCAAAATCCCATGAATTATACCAAACTTTGGGAGCTTGAAGGTAAAAATCCAGACAGGACCCTAGATCTACATTTCACAGCTAGGGCCTACCTGCCATCCTGTATCTGAACACCCAAAGTTTGATGGAAGGACTCATTGGTAAAAACCCAAAGCCACATCCTAAACCAGTATAAATCAGTATAGATTAATTCAGTGGAGCTAGGACAGTATATACCAGCTGAAGATCAGGCTTCCAGATTTAAACCTACCATGGTCCTGATTTAGAAAAACATCCCTATTCAGGAAAGCACTTAAATATGTGCTTAATTCCTATTAAAGTCAATGGAACTTAAGTACATGTTTAATGTCAAGCATATGCATAAGTGCTGTGCAGAATAAAGATGGATATAAGCATATGCTTAAGCGCATTCCTAAATCAGAGCATGTAGGTCTAAGTTTTGCAAATTCAGCTTCTCTAAACAATGTCAAGTATCAGGGGGTAGCCGTGTTAGTCTGTATCTACAAAAACAACAAGGAGATGCATCTGAAGAAGTGAGGTTTTTACCCACGAAAGCTTATGCCCAAATAAATCTGTTAGTCTTTAAGGTGCCACCAGACTCCTTGTTGTTTTTCTAAACAATCTGTTTTACCCAACAATCCAGTACTTATCATTAGGGCGGTCAAGCGATTAAAAAAATTAATCACGATTAATCCTACTGTTAAACAATAATAGAATACCATTTATTTAAATATTTTTGGATGTTTTCTACTTTTTCACATATATTGATTTCAATTATAACACAGAATACAGTGCTCACTTTATATTTATTTTTATTACAAATATTTGCACTATAAAAAATAAAAGAAATAGTATTTTTCAGTTCACCTAATACAAGTAGTGTCGTGCAATCTCTTTATCTTGAAAGTTGATCTTACAAATGTAGAATTATGTACAAAAAAACTGCATTCAAAAATAAAACAATGTAAAATTTTATAGCCTGCAAGTCCACTCAATCCTACTTCTTGTTCAGCCAATCGCTCAGACAAACAAGTTTGTTTACTTTTGCAGTAGATAATGCAGCCCACTTCTTGTTTACAATGTCACCTGAAAGTGAGAACAGGCGTTCTCATGGCACTGTTGTAGCTGGCGTCGCAAGATATTTATATGCCAGATGCACTAAAGATTCATATGTCCCTTCATGCTTCAACCACCATTCCAGGAAACATGCGTCCATGCTGATGATGGGTTCTGCTTGATAACAATCCAAAACAGTGTGGACCAACTCATGTTCATTTTCATTATCTGAGTCAGATGCCACCAGCAGAAGGTTGATTTTCTTTTTTTTTTTTCTTTTTTGGTGTTTTGGGTTCTGTAGTTTCTGCATCGGAGTGTTGCTCTTTTAAGACTTCTGAAAGCATGCTCCACACCTCGTCCCTCTCAGATTTTGGAAGGCACTTCAGATTCTTAAACCTTGGGTCAAGTGCTGTAGCTATCTTTAGAAATCTCACATTCATACAGTAACTCCTCACTTAAAGTCATCCCGGTTAATGTTGTTTCATTGTTACGTTGCTGATCAATTAGGGAACATGCTCGTTTAAAGTTGTGTAATGCTCCCTTCTAACGTCGTTTGGCAGCTGCCTGCTTTGTCCACTGCTTGCAGGAAGAGCAGCCCGTTGCAGATGGCTGGTGGGGGCTTGGAACCAGGGCGGACCGGCAGCCCCCCTATCAGCTCCCCCTATCAGGTCCCCACTCCCCTAAGTTCCCTGTGCAGCAGCTGCCCAGCAGGCTAGCAATTGCAGCTGTCCCTCCCCCCACTGCCATGTGCTGCTCCTGCCCTTTGCCTTGGAGCTCTCCCCGAGACTCCTGCTGTGCGTGGGGGAGGGAAAGAAGAGGGGGGCTCTCAGGGTGTCCCCCTTCCCCCTGCTCCTACACCCCACTTACCCCATCTTCTATAGGGCATGGGGGACACACCAAGGCTCAGGACTGAGGGAGCTTGCAGCAGCTGCAGGTCTCAGCAACCTGATCTAATTAACAAGGCAGTGTACTTAAAGGGGAAATGCACATATCTCCCTCCATTCCTGCTGCCTTGTAGAATGAAAGAGTTCACTCTTGAGGGCTCAGCCACTTACTAGTTCATCATTTAGCAGTAAGGGAAATATCCCACCCTCTGACTCCTCCACCTCAACCAAGCTTCACAATCATCATCACTGTGTATCGGTATTAAATTGTTTGTTTAAAACTTATACTCTGTGTGTGTGTGTGTGTGTATATATATATAAAACCTTTTGTCTGGTGAAAAAAATTTCCCTGGAACCTAACCCCCTCATTTACATTAATTCTTATGGGGAAATTGGATTCGCTTAACATCATTTTGCTTAAAGTCACATTTTTCAGGAACATAAATACAACGTTAAGTGAGGAGCTACTGTACCTTCTTTGCATTTTGTGAAATCTGCAGTGAAAGAGTTATTTAAATGAACAACATGTGCTGGATCATCATCCAAGACTGTTATAACATGAAATCTATGGCAGAATGTGGGTAAAACAGAGCAGGGGATATACAATTCTCCCCCAAGAAGTTCAGTCTCAAATTTAATTAACGCATTATTTTTTAACGAGCGTCATCAGCATGGAAGCATGTCCTCTGGAATGTTCATCGAAGCATGAAGGGGCGTACAAATGTTTAGCATATCTGGCACGTAAATACCTTGCAATGTTGGCCATGCAAATACCATGCAAATACCTGTTCTCAGTTTCTGGTGACATTGTAAATAAGAAGAGGGCAGCATTATCTCCTGTAAATGTAAACTAACTTGTTTGTTTTAGCGATTGGCTGAACAAGAAGTAGGACTGAGTGGACTTGTAGGCTCTAAAGTTTTACATTGTTTTGTTTTTGAGTGCAGTTATGTAACAAAAAATATCGGCATTTGTAAGTTGCACTTTCACGACAAAGAGATTGCACTACAGTACTTGTATGAGGTGAACTGAAAAATACGATTTCTTTTGTTTATAATTTTTACAATGCAAATATTTGTAATCAAAAGTAACATACACTTTGGATTTCAATTACAACACAGAATACAATATATATGAAAATGTAGAAAAACATCCAAAATATTTAATAAATTTCAATTGGTATTCTATTGTTTAACAGTGTGATTAAAACTGCGATTAATCCCGATTAATTTTTTTGAGTTAATCACGTGACTTAACTGCAATTAATCGACTACCCTAGTTACTATGCATAAACACAGAGCGAGCAAAATCTGATCCAAATATTTCTGAGACCATCCATTTTTTACAATGTATTTTCCCATCTGATGTGACATTACCTAAAAAAAAGAACAGAAAAGAATATAAACCTCTCTGCAATGAGGATGCATTTGATAAGATATATACTGCCCCAAACAAGAACTCCTCTTTTTTTGTCATTCAATGAATTATCTTCCTCATTGCAGATGTGTCAGATTCATCTTGTCTGAAGAGTATTCATTTGTCACAAGCTTAAATTAAGACATTAGTAGTGAACATAGTGGTAATTAGAGCTGCAGTGCGTAATTCTACCAACATTATCTTTATTCTGTTTTGAGGGTCAAGAGTGAGTTCTATCACTTGTAAGCAATTATTCAGTAAACGTGGGAATATTGCACAATGAAGCATTGCCATCAGCTGTAAATTGGACAATCACTTTGTTATTCAGATTGCTGCTTTATTTTTAATGTTATTTTAATCTATGCACTATATACTATTATCTCCCCCTCCCCCGCCCCTCCCAAAAAATAGTTCTGGTAAGAATCTTCAAAGATATCCCAAAAAATCCCAATAAAAAACATGTAGAATGACTGATATATATTACTGTGTTTAGAGGCACATGACACCAGCTGCCCTCTCACTTCATCCAACTTGCCCATTAAACCTGCCTCACTGTTGTGAATTAGTTTTATATAGCAGGGACTTTAGAAAAAACCTTGGAATCCTGTCAGGCTACACAATCATAACTATTCAATATATTGTGCATAACTGTATCAGCAGGGACACAAAAGCTGATTATAGCACTGCCTTTCATTAAGCGACTAAAACACACAGAGCTTGACTAAGTAATATTAGAGCCAAAATGATCTGGTCATAGTGTTACAGTTGTCTTTCAGAGGCCACCCTAGTTGGGAAGTATTGATCTTTTCATCTCCACAGCTGCTAAGTCTCACCAGATTGCAGAATGACAAGTGTTAAAAAGAGAGAGAGAGAGAGAGAACAAAACTGTGAAATATGTGCAATTGATTAAGTGGCTGAAGCCTCCATGTTTGTGTTACGTATTGATTCTCTCACTTTTTTTTTTATTTGATTGATGACAATGGTGTTCCATGTCAGCTCAAGCTACAATAATATTTTACAACCATGTCTGTGAGCGCTGGACTAAATGAGAACAATTGGATCAGGAGGCCTTCAGTCACACCTCCTTGATTTACTGAAGCAGGAGTCTATCTTTATTGTGCTGTATCTAAAACTATCAGTAATTAAAGCTGAGTGCTTAAATCACTAAAGTTAATCAAAGAACATGTCCAAAATGCTTGTTTACTGCTAAAGAAGTAATAAACCAAGAAGTCAACCAACCATGTAAAGACAGTCTTTTGAAGCTTTAAGAGGCTGAGTGAGATTTGCTCTGTTACAATAATGTAAGAAGAAAGAAAATACATGCCCATTTTCTTTAAATTAGTGCCCAGTGAATGGTTCCCAAAATCACACTGTTCAGAAATGTAGAAACAGCGGTGTTTGCTTCTTTGGCAATGTATTCTGATTTAAACATTGTATCGTCATTACAATATTGCAATTACATTGTTCTGTAGAAATGGAAGACACCTCCATATGCTGATGATGGTTAGATTCTGAAATTAATGTAAGTACAAGTGCATTAAGGACCTAATTAAACAAAGCACTTGTGTACTTATGTTCATCCCTATTCAGAACAGCATTTGAAGGATGTACTTTCTATTCTATATATGTTCTACCTTAAACATGGGTCCTAAGAATATGCTTAAAGTTAAGCATGTGCTTAAGTGCTGAATTGTCTCAAACCACTGGTTGGGAAAAGCAATATGCCAAATCTCAAACATTAATTTTAGTAGTTAGATATTATTAGTAAAATACTGATGTGTTATGGTGTTTCTTTAAATTTTAGGGCTTGCCTGCACGAGGGATTTGAACTGGGGTAAATCAAGTTAATCCAGTTTGAAAACATTTACATATACATGATGCAATCCGTCACAATGGACTAACTCTGCATTTATTTTTGGTTCTCATGTCATCTAAAGGGCAGAAATGTCACCTTTTGCAATTAGCTTAATTATTACTGCTGCATTATTACATTACTGTAAGTCACGATGCAAATATTTACAACCCTTACAGGAGCCAACAGTCAATAGAGTCCAGCTGAGATTGACCTGTTTCCTCTTGGCAGTTATGATGGAGGCACATCAGCATTGCTGTTGTGGAAGGTCCACTGCCCCTTTTTGCTCTTTTGGTTTAATATCTTGGCCACTTTAAGAACACGTCAGACTCTCTGATATCTCCTTGTGGATGTCTAACCATCAGCTTAAGCTAAACACAGATAAAACAGAGCTCCTAAACTCCCCACTGCAAAAAAAAAAAAAAAAAAAACTCCCTGCTACATCTTCAGTTCTCATTCACAGTTACTGTGAAGAACACCACCTTCTGCCTGTCACTCAGGCCCATAACCTGGGTGTCATCTTCAACTCAGACCTCTGTCTCGGGCCTCACATCCAGGCTATATCTAAATCTTGCTGAGTCTTTCTGCATAACATCTCTATGATACAGCCTTCCTTATTCATACAAACAGCTAAAACTCTCATCCAAGGTATTATCATCTTGTGCCACAATTACTGAAGCATCCTCTTCTCTGGCTTTGACAAATGAAATCTTGCCCCACTGATATCTATTCAGAATGCTGCTGCAAAAATCATTTCCCTAGACTTTTTCTTTGACCATTTCACGCCTCTCTGTGAATCCTTCCACTGGGTCCCCTTCTCTATTGCATCAAACATACACAGCTTGTATTTGTCTTCATGGCCCTTCATAAGCTGTTTGTATTTACTTTCACGGTATTTGGAGTCAATGGCTATGCTACCTTGCATCTCTCATTCACTATCAAGCTTGCCTGCTTGCCTTTGAGAGGCCCACAATGCCAGCCTCCATTGCCCACTTGTAAAATTTTCAATCACCTTTGTGCTTTCTCCCAGGCTTGGGATGAGCTTCCCATAAACATCCATAAAACTAACTCATTATGCTCCTTCAAAATCCTCCTTTAAGCTCCTCGTTGTGTGGAGGCCTACAAAAAAACTGACAATGGTTAGGCTGTTGGTATGGAGAGACCACTGCCTCTCATGCTCACCAATACTGTTTCATTGTTCCCTTGTACTCCCCCCCTCTGTCTGTATCCATCTGTTGTTTCTTATCTTATATTTAGACTGTAAGCTCCTTGGAGCAGGGACCATCTTTGTCTTCTGCTTTTGTATAGCGCCTACCACAATAGGTCCATGACTAGGGTTCCACGTCCATTTACTATGGTAATACAAATAAATAATAATAATAATTAATAATAATTATAATTATAATATGAATAATGTTAACTTGTGCCTAGTCAACCTGATTCTCTGTTGCCCTGCCTGCACCTTGTGAAATCATTTACACAAGTGCAAAGTGACTGTACAACACTACTATTCTGATTTGATAGGATTATACACTCATTTTGATTTGGTGTTCATGACAAAGGAGAATCAAGTTTCATATCTCTAGTCAGATCCACACTACCAATTCTTTTAAAAATCAACCATTTCAAAATATGTTAAATAAACCATTGTAGTTTATGACTGAAAAGCAATTTATCTTATACTTTTTTCACTAAAGTCTAGACAAAGAATGGCTAAATTTAGAGAAAATGAAGTTTTGCATGTAGTTAATTCTGAAAGTCTTCCAAGCCCTCATTTGGGAACAAACAAGGAAGACAGGGAGATTGGTTTTGAAGGTAATAACGGTAATATTTTGCCTCAGCATTAAAGAAGTTAACAAGACTGCGTTGTAATGCCCAAAGCGACTGATTCAGGGGATTATCACTCATTCAGGGTAACTTTTCTCATCTGAACACAATAATTTGGAATTTGCTGATAGGGAAATAGAGTTTTGTATTTTTCTAGTGTTTCATCACAATATGAACAAACAAGATTTCAATATGGAGTTCTCTCATCCTTCCTTTACCCAGCCTGGTCATCTTGTGTCTAATGCATAGCCCCAAACACTTACACACATGAATAATATTATTCATACGAGCAGCACTCACACACTGCCCTCTGGTCATAGAACAAATGGAAATGGGAGTGGCACTCTCCCATGTCTGTCTCATTAGCAGTTGGCACCAAAAGCCAAGTCAGCCTTCGGAGAGCCCAGAATCAGGGTGGGCGCACATAAAGCCACTTAGGTATAGTTTAAAAAAAAATGTTGATTTTTGAAAAAAAACAAAACAATAAAAATTTTAAAATATTTTTACAAATTTTTTTCTTGTATTAGCGCTAAAAATCATTTTTGTCTTTCCACCTTCAGTTGTATGCCAAGTACATCTCAACCAGACACAAGGATGAGGGTGTACAGTTTTTTTTGCCATAGATACCAGCTTGATAAAAGTCAGGCCCTGCATAGTTTGCCCCCAAATACACTTTAATGCATGTCCGTCATCTTTTTTTCAAAGCCAAACCATGTGTCATTTTGTAAGGCTCTAGTCTCAGTGCTACTGAGAGTGATTCAAAAGTTACCCAAGCCTACACAAATATACAGCATCTGTCACTCTACACAAGTGTATCCTACATGGAGTGTTGTAATGTAACTAACCCAAAAACATCCCCCTCCCACACTCTTAACACAACCCTGATGAATTTGCAATGTCAGAAATGATCCTCTCTTGTATTATTTAAAGCTTTTCTTTTTAAGAAAACAAATCCAACTATATGAATAGTTTTTACATGGTCTTATGGAATTTCCTCAGTTTATGTCAATCTACCCCACTTAATGACAATTTTTCATAAAATGAAGTAAAGTGCCATAAAACATTGCAAAAATACAAAGATACTAAAAATTTTAAGAGAGAAATAAAAGCAGTTTATTGATGCCTATTAAAAATCTGCTGAGTATATTATTTTACAAAAATAAAAAAGAGTTCATTTTTTGCCAGCAGAATATGACATCACCTATTCAGCATAATCTATTGAATTGAAGAAAACATGAAAAAAATCAGTCAACTTTTTGCTGAGCCTGGATAATATATATATATAAATCTAAACTATAACTTTGTTTGTGTGTTCATTGTCCATATAATACTGTTGGTGTACTGCATTTCTATTCAATCCCAATGGTTTTCAAAGCAGCTTGTTGACCTTTAAGCACCTGATTCTCATTTACAGGAAGACCTCTTTAAACTGGTGTGGAACAGTTCACTCCCACTTTAAGGCTCTTTTACACTTCCAGTGTACCTGAGAATCATGTTCTAATAATCTACCGTCCTTGTGACAGGGACCACCTCATCAGCTTTTTCTTTTGCAGTGCTAATCACATTTGACACTTGATATTGAGCAAGTATTAGAATATGGCTGGGAATACTGATTACCAAAGCTGCATGATGACCTTTTTGATTATATCACAGCCATGCCCATCTCTCAGTTGTGCACAGCTGGGACCCCATCTCTTAAACACACAGAGAAAATCTCTACACCAATTATGTTCAATGGGGAAAAATTAACAGGTTGGACAATGTTAATGTTCCCTATAGGAAAGCAACTTTTTGAGGGGAGAAAGAGAGTGAGGACCTGAAGGAGAAAAAAATGAGTTTCAGCTGCTCCCTCCTCAAAAGTGCCCAAGCTTCTCTTCTAGCTGCAGTTTATCAATGGGCTCCCTGTGGCATAGGGGACTGACTGCTCTGAGCTCACAGCAGAATCAGAGTCTTAATTTGCATTTAGGAACTTTGATGTAAATCATAAACAAAACTGGTTAGATCTAAATTACTTAGTCCCATTGGTTGGTCATTTAAAAAACTTAACTGCACAGCACACTAAAAAATGTGGAACAGAAACCAAAGGCTGTGGATGAACAAAAGTAGTCATATCAATAGGTCTTTTCCATCTCTAACTTCTGTGATTACACAGTAATTTAATAATGAGTGCTCTGTCAGACACAAGACATTATTTTTTGTATGTAATGCAATATAAAATGTACACCACCAAAAAGTAGACACAGCAAGTTTATTTACAAGCATTACCTGCTATAAATAACAATTACCTCCACTTCTCATAAGAGGACTGTACCCGGTTCAAACAAAATTTGGGAAAGCCGGGGACAGTGCTAAATTACTGCAGTTTAGCTACTCTTTATATCAGTAAAGTATCCGACACAGCAAAATGAATTTGTCATGCTACAGGGTAGCTGTGCTGGAAGAAAAATGATATTTTAATAAAGTCGCTGTTTAAAATATATAATTGGATTAACATGAAGCGAAACATTCTAAATAGCCATGATATAGTTAACTACGTGTCTTACAGCTTGAAACAATAAAAACAACTTTTATTGAACACGTTAGTTAATCATGTTTTTTTACCATACCCATGTCAGTAAAAATGTAATTGACTACCACCTGGTATTTTCATGAGTTAGAGGAAAGCAGCAAATAGTGAGTAGACTGTGTTGTATGTACCTTTACCAATTTGAATGAAAAAATAGAAGATCATGCTTTTTCCCCAGCAGTATTTTCTGACATATTGATGAGTAACCAGATGTGAATTTTAATTTTCAGGACACCACACACACATCTTTCAGTACAAGGACTCTCTAACAAAGCATTCTATTCCGCTAGAAGAGAATCTTTTTTTCCTCTTGATGACCCAAAAGCCTTATCACTATATAAATGACCCCCACAAGCTCATTCAGAAGGATCTCAAGGCCAGTTCTGTAAAATGAAGCATCTTTCTTAGTAAAAAATGAAAACATCCAAGGTTTCCATATCATTTTCAATGAGACTGTGATGTTAATTCCTATTCCACTCACTCCACATGGAAAATGTAAGTTAAATAAATTTTCAACGTTTATTGTAGGGTTTATTTCTACAAAACAGCAAGAAGCTGAATTTAAGCATCTCCCAAAGATCAAACATCTTCAAATATTTGCAGGGAGGGAGGGTGGAGGAATTGGAAAGGTTATATGGGATTGAATACATGTTGTATAGCCTTATAGAAAACCTAGGGTTGTTTAGTCAACATGTCACAGATGCTATAGATGTTCAGACCATCCTAAAGGATGTAACGACTGCCTTGTGGGGTATGTCTACACTTAAACTGCTGCAGCTGTGCTGCCAGAACAGTGTACACTTCAGTGTAGACACTACCGATGCAGATAGGAGGGGTTCTTTCCTTAGCATGGGTAATCCATCTCCCCAAGAGGCAGTGGCTAAATTGGTGGCAAAATTCTTTCATTGATCTAGCACTGTCTACACCAGGGATTAGGTGGGTATAGCTAACTCTCTCAGGTGTATGGATATTTCACACCCCGGAGAGATGTAGCTATGCTGATGTAAATTCCCAGTGTGGATCAGCCCATGGTTAAGCACTGGATTGGATTGCCAATGATCTGGGTTTTGCTCATGACTCAGTTAGACTCCTTGTACATCTTTAATGAAGCTACTTAATCTCTTTGTCCCTCAGTTTGCTATCTATAAAACAGGGATAATCCTACTTCAGAGGCGTGTTGTCAGGGAGTTATTTATATATTACAGTGGTGGGTGTGTGACCCTAGGCATCCTTGTATTCACACCCTACACACTACTGCAATGATATTTGTACAAAATATGCCTTATGAGATATCATATGAAAGCTAATAACTCACATGTTATTAATATAATTGTAAAGTGCATGTGTTAATATTATTTGTGAAGTTATGAATTGCCTCTGTATGTTACTAGAACATGTTTAAGTCAAGACAACCCAGCCTAGGTAATGGTGATGAACAAGTCTGTCCTAGATAAAGGAATGTGGGATTACCTCATTTTACATATTAGCAGTAAATGAACCTATTAAGCTAAACCAGCAGGGGTTATCCTGTTTCTAAACTGGAGAGACAAAGAATTAAAATGGCTCCTGAACCCCAGAGAGACACAGGAGACTGAATCCCCAGGAGGCCCTCCTGACCAGGACCGGCTCTGGCTTTTTTGCCTCCCCAGGCAAAAAAGCCTCCGGCCACCCCCGCCCCAGCGCGGCAGGGGAGGGCGACTGGAGCCCCAGGGAGAGGGCGGCGAGCCCCGGCTGGGGCTCTGCTCTCCCCGGCAGCGAGCCCCAGCCGGGGCTCCGCTCTCCCCGGCGGCCAGAGCGTCGAGGGGAGGGCGGCAAGTCCCAGCCAGGGCTCCGCTCTCCCCGGCGGTGAGCCCCAGCCGGGGCTCCGCTCTCCCCGGCGGCCGGGGGG